>NC_086364.1:6548147-6848147 GCF_036324505.1 Eleginops maclovinus
CTATTGGCAGGGCTCAACCCAAGGGGTGGGATAAACGGTTGTCTATCAAATTCCCTCTGCAACCAATAGGATAACCCTACAACTAATCAGAGCAACGAAGAAGGTGACGTAGTCAAAGCAACGGAAAAGAGTCCTTGGGCAACTGTTCTGCGTATGGTGTGTTGTGTATGATGCTGATTCGAAAGACTGCTGTTGGCCAGCAGCCGGCATCTTCTTTATTACATGTAGCAGAGACGGGCAGGAACTACAAGCGGAACGGTCGCAACTCTTTCATTACTTTAAGCCCGCCCACTGACAATCACACGATGTGATTTGCCAAATCAGTTAGGGTTTTGCAGCTTGCGATCTAACGACGAGTTTCTAGGCTGAACTCTGGCTGCAAATTAAATTTGCTACCGCTAGTGTGCGTCTAGCTTTCTAGGCTAGCATACTTCCTTTTTGCTGGAAATATTTAATTTATTCCTCTGCTGCTATTCCAGGATAACGATCATTATACTATAGGTGACCAACATGCTTGGTTTTATTATTTGTTTTTATTTGTTTATTTAGCTTTTTTTTGTAAGGGTTCTCTCAGTGTATGTTATACTTCCTTCCTTGTTATACAATCCTTAAAATGATTTCTCATTATGTTCTGTGGATCCTCATCTGAAGAAACCCAATGTTTCAGCTGTTGCCAATCACCCGCTAATTGTAACACAACCTTGCAGCTATTAGCCCTCCTTGGCCAGGCTTGCCATTTGCTGATTACTGTATACCCACTATCTTATTAATGTAAATCCTTGAAAGAACATATGGCAGAGGCACAATATTTGTTTTGCAGCCTTTTCACACGGTATCAGTCCATTCCAAAGCTTTATAGATATTTTTAATGAGTCTTAACCAACCAACAAAGAAGATGATTTATTAATCCATCCTGCTGCCCGCTTAAATGATATATAAATAAGCAAATACATTAAAAGAAAATGTGTTTTTTTTTTGCAGCCGGATGAGGCCCCAGCTGAGGTGAATATGCTGCATTTTAATTTACTGTTTGGGAACAGAGGTCATCCATCTATGTTTGCATCTCAACAACTATAATTTAGACCCTGTACTTATCTTGTCTGCACCAGGTGATGTATAATGCTCTTTTTCTTTGTCGACTCCTTTGTTATAAATTAATCTGTGAGCCTTTCCCATCCCTCATTATGGTGTTGTTTGACTGCATCCATAGGCAAAGAAATATATATAATTGATAGCAGGCCAACTTTATTGATTTATATAGGAGAGATGTCTTGTTATCATATTTGCACAGACGGTAGCTGACATATTTCTTCATGACAGACCTTGTTTATCATTTGTATTTCTGCAGTGTGTGTGTCTCAGGGCATCACTTTGGGAATCGAAATGAGTTCAGTGTGCAGTATTGCGACAATGCAGTGAATGCAAATTTCTGCACAGACACATTTACCCACAATTTCTGTACTTCTTTCCTCCCATATAGACACAGGGAAGATGTTCCCTGTAACCTCATCACTCTTGGCTGCGGCCAATCCGAAGACCTCATCCTGTGTCATGCTGCTTGGGCACCTGCCAATTTGTCCTCATTTGAAAAAATCTCCTGGGTTGATAAATGGCCGACCTCTCTTATACCATGACTAACAGAGTGCCCACCGTGCACAGGGTCGCAGGAGAGGTGTTCAATCTTGTGTGCGGAATAATAATATACGTATCGGCCAGCTGGGTGAGCCTGCAGATTCCAAGAGGACATATTAGGCTCATGCATGACTTGTTTACCTTTTCAAAAAGGCCTTAATTTTACTCATACTGCCTGTGCTGCAGTACCCTCTGTCTGAAACCAGAACCCAGTCTGCTCTGATGCTTAGAGATGTCCCGCCTCTTAACAAATTAAGTACAATGTGTTGGACCCAAGCCCCCAGTCGTACTAAACTCTAGTACGTGACGTCATTTTTGCCCAGAAATACTTTTTCCCATTGACCTACACACTGAAAGGAGGATCTGTAAATCAGGGTCAACTTTTTTTGTTGTTGAATAAACCTGTCATGATTCCTGTTTTATTTTGAAATGTTTTCCCCTCTTGTGTCATGTTTAGTTTCACTTCCTGTCTGCTTTTCCCTCCTGTGCCTGATTGTGTCATTGTGTTCACCTGTTGCCCCTGTGTTTCTCCTCCCCTCTCCAGCTGTGTCTTGTCTTGTGATTACCCTTGTGTATTTAATCTTAGTTCCGCTTTTGTCTCTTGTCCGGTCGTCGTCCTTCATGTGTCAAGTTAAGTATTTTTCATGTCCTGTATTCCCCTAGCTTTGTATTTTCGTTAACAGCTTTCTTTAATAAAGCTTGCGTTTAGTTCAAACCCCCATACCTGCCTCCCCTTGTTTCTCTGCATTGGGTCCTTTACCACAACCCTGACAAAACCACCCAGTACAAAGACTTTTGACATGACGTAGAGAAACTCCATCCGGAGAGAACTTTGGGATTTCAGCCTTTGCAGACCATTTACATGCTCAACATCTATATCACAGACTACAGGAGAGGAAATATCCAAACAGCAACATAGGGCCTCTTTAAGTCACAGCACCACCTGTTCAAACCCCCTCCCTCTTACTTGGTTTCATCTAACTCTCAAACAATGTTACCTGATTTACTGCAATGCTTTTTCAATTCAAAAGTATGGAACTAAGGAGAGGAGATCTTGCTGTCTTGAAGCCTGAATCGATGGTGGATCAATATAGTGCACTCCATTGTCTCCGTGTGAAAAAAGTTCTGCAGAGGCGTCTAGCTCTTATCGGCCGGCAGCAATCAGCCAGTCAAACTATAATAGACTGATGTCTGTTTAATTAACTATTTAAAATAAATTAGTTTGACCTTCCTGAAATAGTACATCCTCTGCAAATGTTTATGCCACACTCTGATTATTTTTCACATCACCTTAACCTTTAACACGAGTGAATGATTTCTACATTTCAGGTGTGAGAGTGATATTTGGGCCAGGGTATTCCTGTGGTGCAGTTTTGTAACCTCTCTGTCATCAAAATGGGCTAAATTTGGTGACATGTTAATTTTGGATTCCCCCCTTCTACTGGACAGGGTTGATTAATGTGGCTCCTCGTTACAGAGAGCCCAGAACCAGGGCACCCTGCCCTCCATTCTCCATCCACTTCAAGTTTATTATCCTGCAACTAACGTGGATTCTGTGATCAGCTTCAGAGAAATACTCAATAATAATGATTTTTGAATTTCCCCCCAAAATATACAACGCAAAAAAAGATTATAGTATTGAAGCTTTATTTGTTTATCACTTTTCATACACATGGTGTGGCTCAAAGTGCTTTCACAAAATGGCACGCAACACAAGATAAACAGAAACGAGAAATTCACATGAAGTCAGTTAGGTAAAATACATTCTAAAAAATAAATAACTCATTAAAAACAATCACAACAGATAACCCACGTTATAGTAAGAAAGATATAAGAAAAATAAGAAATAAAATGATATAAAAATAAAAGCATTTAGTAAAACAGATCTGCAAACCATACTATAAAGAAGCGGGTCTGGTTTCAAAACCCCGGTGAATACACTGAATAAAGCCATTTCATGGTAAAGTGGCTCCTGGACAAAGAACCTTTCCAGAGTGGCTTTGAGCCGAGTTGCTAATAATATTTGCTCAGCTTGTTTCTCTGATGATCCAGACATTCCGTTTTTTTTTTACCATGAGCCCGAATAATAGACAGACAAACCTCCTCCTTTCCAAAACAAACCTGTGAGTAAAACCCGTAAAAACACTGAATAAAGCTGTTTAAAATCAGTTTTTCTCTGATGCTGTTCTGCTGATGATAGCTCAGATTGTTCCTCTGATAAATGAAGTGGTCCGATTAATAAAACTGCTGTCTTTAAAAGAAAAAAAACATCCAGATCTCAAAAGAAGGAGTGGACGAGAGGTAAATACATAACAGCTTCCGGCAGACAACCACAACCTTGATGTATGCTGAAAAATAAATAAAGGGGCCGCACAGTCCCCTCGATTAAGATAACACATTTGTGTTGTTTTGTAAATTGTTTTTCAACATATATGTATTTGTTAGGCATTTGTATGTGTAAACGTGATATACTACTCCTTTATGATCAGAATGTTGATGTGCTCTTCCTCAATATAAAAAGAAGCAAAATCCCTCTGATTCCTCTGTTCCTTTTTCTACTGTTTAATATCATGTGCAAAGGTATTTTTTACAGCAAATGTAACTACTGCAGGTTTCAGTTTAGCTCATCGCCACTCTATGAAGACACATATGTATGCATGACTGCACAGGAGACAAAAAGTACAGACATCTCATCCTTTTTTTATCTGATTCAAATTTTAATCTGTGATTCTGCGAGCTCCAGAGTGCCACAGTGCAGTTTACACAGTGTATGATGTGAGCAGAATAAACAGCGCTGCCCCAAGACAGCAGTTAGCTGACGCGCACACTGCTAACACAGCGGAGGTAAACACAGGCCTGCCTGCCTGTGTGACCACCTGCTCACTGAGATTAATGTGGGCACTGGAGCAGTAAAAACATCATTATCATTCACTCTTATTTAGTCGGATCTGCAATACAAGGTCAGGCCAGATGTTCTGTGGACAGGAAGCGGCTTTTCAAGAGTGTCGCTCATTATTAGGCGGGAATGAGCTGTATACAAGGCAATGCTCAGCTGTTGAGGTATAGTTGAGTATGAGTATATCAGCTTATTTTTTAAAATACTTTCGAATTATCTCTAGCATTTCCAAAATATTTACATAAACAGGCTTGATAAATCATCTTAATGCAATAAGCAAACTTTACTGCTAATTAAAGAGGAAACAGCTGCTCAGGTCGTTGTGGATGACTGCTTTTGTCATAATAAATTGAGAAGAATAGTTTACCTGCAGTCAAAAAGTATTTTGGGCAAAGCTGTTCGCCCATGATGTCATAACGTGAAACATTGTCAATTAGGAGCCGACGTGCCCACAAAGTATTATAAAATAGAAATGTGTCACTTAAATCTGTAAATACCAGTCACTGCATTGCATACAAAAGCTAAACGAGGCTTGTGTCTGAACCTGCTTTGCTCAAATAAAGTTAATAATGTGAATGTTCTTCATCACGTTTCCTGTGTCTCCTATCTGTATGTTCTTTCCTAACAAAGACAAAAAGACAAAAAAACGTTCTAAAATTGTTACGGATAGATCCATCCATCCATTCATCCATCTTCTCCCGCTTTTCCGTCAGGGTCGCGGAGGTAACAGCTCCAGCAGAGAGCCCCAAACTTCTCTTTCCCTGGCCACATCAACCAGCTCTGACTGGGGGATTCCAAGGCGCTCCCAGGCCAGCGAAGAGATATAATCCATCCACCTAGTCCTAGGTCTACCCCTCGGTCTCTTCCCAGCTGGACGTGCCTGGTGGCATCCTCACTAGGTGCCCGAACCACCTCAACCGGCTCGTTCCAACGCAAAGGAGCAGACTCACCCCATACTCCCGCAGCACCTCCCACAGTATCTCCCTGGGAACCCGGTCATACGCCTTCTCCAAATCCACAAAGCACATGTAGACCGGATGAGCGTACTCCCAGGCCCCCTCCAGGATCCTTGCGAGAGTAAAAAGCTGGTCCGTTGTTCCACGACCAGGACGAAATCCACATTGTTCCTCCTCAATCTGAGGTTCGACAATCGGCCGGACCCTCCTTTCCAGCACCTTAGAGTAAACTTTCCTGGGGTGACTGAGTAATATGATGCCTCTGTAATTGGCACACACCCTCTGATCCCCCTTTTTAAAAAGAGGAACCACCACTCCGGTCTGCCACTCCTTCGGTACTGTTTCCGACTTCCACGCAATGTTGATGAGATGTGACAACCATGACAGTCCCTCAACACCCAGAGCCTTCAGCATTTCTGGGCGGATCTCATCCACCCCCGGGGCTTTGCCACTGTGGAGTTGTTTAACTACCTCAGTGACTTCCCCCCGTGTGATTGGAATTGATCCCCCTTCATACTCGAGCTCAGCCTCTAACATAGAGGGCAGAGTTGTCGGGTTCAGGAGTTCCTCAAAGTGTTCCTTCCACCGCCCTAACACCCTATCAGTTGAGGTCAACAGCATCCCATCCTTACTGTACACAGCTTGGATGGTTCCCTGCTTCCCCCTCCTGAGGTGTCGGACGGTTTTCCAGAGCAACTTTGGTGCCGACCGAAAGTCCTTCTCCATGGCTTCTCCGAACTTCTCCTACACCCGCTGCTTTGCCTCGGTCACGGCTGAGGCTGCTGCCCTTCGGGCCTGTCGATACCTTGCAACTTTGTCAGGAGTACCCAGGGATAACATATCCCGGAAGGCCTCCTTCTTCAGTCGGACAGCTTCCCTGACCACCAGTGTCCACCAGGAGGTTCGAGGGTTACCACCCCTTGAGGTACCTAAGACCTTGAGACCGCAGCTCCCCGCCGCAGCTTCAGCAATAGAGGCTTTGAACACCGCCCACTCTGGTTCAATGTCCCCAGCCTCCACAGGGATGCCTGAAAAGCTCCGCCGGAGGTGTGAGTTGAAGGCCTCCTGGACTTGGGATTCCTCCAGACGTTCCCAGTTCACCCGCACTACACATTTGGGCTTACCAGGTCTGTCCAGAGGCTTCTCCTGCTATTCGACCCAACTCACCACCAGATGGTGATCAGTTGACAACTCTGCCCCTCTCTTCACCCGAGTGTCCAAAACATGCGGCCTCGGGTCCGATGATACGATAACAAAATCGATCATGGACCTTCTGCCTAGGGTGCTCTGGTACCACGTACACTTGTGAGCATCCTTATGTTCGATCATGGTGTTTGTTATGGCCACTCCATGACTAGCACAGAAGTCCAATAACAATCCACCACTCCGGTTCAGATCAGGGGGGCCGTTCCTCCCAATCACGCCCCTCCAAGTGTCTCCATCATTGCCCACGTGTGCGTTGAAGTCTCCAAGCAATACTATGGAGTCCCCTTTGGGAGCCCCATACAGGACTCTTTTCAGGGTCTCCAAGAAGGCCGAATACTCTGAACTGCTGTTTGGTGCATAAGCACACACAACAGTCAGAGTTTTCCCCCCCATGACCCGCAGGCGTAGGGAGGCGACCCTCTCGTCCACTGGGGTAAACTCCAACAAAGTGGCACTCAACCGGGGGCTTGTGAGAATCCCGACACCCACTCGGCACCTCACACCTTGGGCAACTCCGGAGAACAATAGAGTACAACCCCTATCAAGAAGTAAGGTTCCAGAGCCGACGCTGTGCGTAGAGGTGTGCCCCACCAGATCCAACTGGTAACGCTCCACCTCCCGCACAAGCTCCTTCCCCCCCAGAGAGGTGACGTTCCACGTCCCCAAAGCCAGCTTCTGCCGCCCGGGTCTGGTCCGTCGAGACCCTCTGCTTTCACTGCCACCCTTCTGGCAGCGCACCCGATCCCATCGCTGTTTCCCGTAGGTGGTGGGCCCGCGGGACGGGGAAGCGGAGGTGTTGCCCATGTTGCTTATTCGGGCTGTGCCCGGCCGGGCTCTGTGGGAAGCCCGGCCACCAGACGCTCACCGTCGAGTCCTCCTTCTGGACCTGGCTCCAGAAGGGGACCTCGGGCTTCCTCCGGGCCGGGTATCCTCGCTTTCATGTATGTTTTCCATGAGGTCTTTTGAACCAATCTTAGTCTGGCCCCTTACCTGAGATCAATTTGCCATGGGAGACCCTACCAGGAACACAAGGTTCCAGACCACACAGCCCCCAGGTTCATCGGGGCACACGGATAGTTCCAGTGCTTAATATTGTTCGGCTAGACCAGTTCAAACTCTTAAATACTCTTTAGACACGGAGAATGGGACAGGAAAGAGGAGGACAATGATTTGCCTAATGATCTAAAGTAACACTGCGACACAAGGTGGCTGAAAGCACCTTATAACTAACAGATATAAGATAGTTAAATAAGGAGACAAGCTGAATTAAATGCACAAAATAACGCAAAGATGCCTGCGAAAGAGCAATCCCATCTTACAGTTTGTTGATTTTTTTTATTTATACGTTGTTCCTGCGCTCCATTCCATCAGTCTTTTATCTGCATCCAACAATGATCTTAGGAGATGTTAATGTAACTTTAACATAGCATCTATGCATGCTCTGTGGGGACACTGGCACGCCTCCTCGCGGTTCCCCTGTCTGCCGCCAGGTTGAACCACCTTATAGCGTGCCGTTGAATATCTTCCTCTGTGGCCGCACGGGCTACGTGGCTCTTCCTCACAGCATCTGTAATCACACAAGCAGATTTTCATACAAAATGTAATGAACTCCCATTGCAACCACCAGTTGCCACGTGCCGCAGAGGACCAACAACAACTGACTTGCTTGGGGGCTAAATTCAGCCCCCTTTAGACATCAGATTCCAGCATGCTGATTGGCTAAACTTATGTCGCTATCTGCCTAGCAACAGCCGGCAAGTGGCTGCTCTGCTGCCCTCAGTGAGAGGTTTGACCACACATTTTTATTTTGCGTTCACAAACGATGGCCAAAACGTTGCACAAACGGTTTATTCGCTGCACAAGGTGACTACTTCGAAGGGGATGACCTCCAAATTTAAATCAGGTATGGTGTTTTCTTTTTAGAGGAACTTTTTGATCACACCTGTATCAAGAATTTACTGGAGATTCATTTAATTCTGCGATCAGACCGAAATAATCTGCTAAAATAATCAGGCTGCACTGGCCCGGACACACCAAACCGACTTCAGCGCCAACGAAGACCGCCTGCTGGGTCGCTTCTCGTCGGCTGCAGTCGGGGCGAAAAAGTTGCACTCGGATCACACCACAGAGATTTCAGTCGACGATCAACTAGCACGCACGTTCTGCGCCTGCGTGAAAGGGAAAACCTAGGACTGCGAGAATATACAAAGACACTTGCCATAGTGTGTCTGTATTTATCAAGACACGTATGAAGCAAATCTGGTTAAAAGTTCAATCTGGAACAACGATAATAGGCTAGCTTAAATGGTAAACTGCCCAATCGACATTTCTACCACAGTGAGTGTGTTTAGGCAGACATTGAATAAACACAATAAACGTACTCTCTCATTGTGACAAGTGGTATAAACTTGATGCATTCCATGGTTAAAAAACAGTGGTATCTGGACCAGTAGAATTAGAAATGGCTAACATGTTACAAGGATAATGGACTTAATTTTAACCAAACATCCGTCATCTTTGACTTCAAAACTAACTAGCCAGGAAACTAATCAGGTTGGTTTATTTCTAGACTAAACCAAATGTGTCCTTTGTGGGCTAATGCTATATACCTAAATACATGTGTGGCAACTTGGGTAGGCTATTTAAACGGAGGAAACTAACATTATGCTTTGCATCATGGAGTTGCCTCCACTTCCTCGAATATTTTGGGTAATTCATACAAAGCTGCGCTTTTCGGAGTGATCTCTCTTTCGCCGACGGCCGACACATGTACTTAGGTAAATTTCATTAGCCCACACATTTGGTTTAGTCCAGAAATGAACCAACCTGATTAGTTTCCTGGCTAGTTAGTTTAAAAGTCAAAGATAACGGAGGCTTGGTTAAATTGAGTCCATTATCCTTGTAACATGTTAGCTATTTCTAATTATCAATAATCTAATAATCAGCTTGCTAGTTCTCCAGATACCAGTGTTATTTAACCATGGAATGCATCGAGTATAAACCACTTATCATAATGAGAGAATAAGTTTATTGTGTGACAAATCACTGAGAAACTGTTAATACTCACAGTAATACTCAGAGTTGAATTTGCATTACCCCACCTCCCCATGTAAAACTCACCCCTTCTGAATAGGGCTTTAGACTGTGACTTGTTTTAAATGTTGATTTAAATTACTTACGCAGGAGTAAGGATTTTGATGCCATCTCACTGAATAGTTTCTTTCCATTTACCCCTTTCCAATTAATCTGCCACCCAACTGCATCACTGAAGATCCGGGCAAGCATGTTCCAGGTTACACGTTTAGTGTCATGGCCCCCGATGGTTGCTAGGGAGGAAATCTAAAATGAAGAAAAAAAAAAAACATCTTGTAATTTACAGAAGTAATTGTAGTGCATACAATTCACCTATTCCACTCTCAGGATGTGTGTGTGCGCACATGTGACAGAATTTTAACAGGACTTTCTCTGGAAGAACAAAAAAAACTCAAACTCACCACCCTCTGCTTTGATTGAGAATTGGCAGGGTCTTTGAGCCAGTCTTCAAAATCCTGCACTTCTTCCGTCGTATCCAGTGGAAACGGCACACACTCAGGAATGTCGAGGTCTTGACCAGTAGGGTTGAGCTTGCTGGTAAGATAGTTAACCTTTGCGATTAACTGGTCTTGTTGGTGTTTCATATATTCCAGCAAGCTCATGATGTGGACTTCTGCAGCTGTTAAAAAGAACATGAGGATATATAAATAAATTACAGTCTACTTTGGACAACTCATTAAGGCATATTTTACTGAGCAAATAGGAACAGCAAGTTATTTATTTTGTAAACTGTAGGCCACAAAGAAGCCTTAATTTGGTCAAAAAGTTCAAAAAATGTTCTTACATGTTTACATATTTACTATTCTACAATACACTTAATTAATGCAACTAACATGGCACACCTGCAGTAATGTTTTCTAATCGTTAATAGAAATTATTTGGCGCATATTATATTTGGTCTTGAGAAATGTTAAGTGTAATGCGAAAGAATCACAAAATATCTCTTAATTTCTGTCTTATGTTTTAGCTCAAATTGTATGCCAAGAATAGGAAGAAGAAATTGATGAGACTTCAAAATAGTACAATTCCAATAATACACAACCCTACTTTTTATATTCACTTGGATTCAATGTGGGCGTGTGTGTGTTGCATGTTGTGTATGGGTTACAAAACTAACCTTTTTTTTACTTTTTAAAAAGTGAAATGATTTTAAAGGTTCAGTTTGAATCTCATAGTCGTTTGCTCACCAGAACAGGCAATGGTGTTTGATCCACGCCTTCCCCCTCGCCAGGTAGGTCTGTAGAGCTGGCTTGCCGAAGGGGGTTGATCTTCTGCTGCTCTCCTATGTTCCTTTTGTGCACAGTGAGGTGGTGGAGTGGGGGAGAAGCGGCAACTGAGCCACTACCTGGCACACGGCACGGTGGTGGTGGGATAATTGGAGCTGGTGGTTTGTGTGAATTAGAGAGATAGAGGGGAATTCCTATCACGTTTTCATGGTATATTTAGCTTTATCACCATTTAGGACATTTCATCCATGTTTTTACATAGCGATGATTCCTTACCCAGCCAGTACTCTTCATCAGTGGGTGGAGGAGGGGCAACTGTTCCACTTCCTGGCACACAGCAAGGTGGTGGTGTATAGGAGGTGATGGTTGTGGAGCTGGCTGTTTGGCTTGACGTCTGGCTCTCTTGTTCAACTGATTTTCCTCCCCACTATCATCCTCATCAGAGTCACCAAAGAAATGACTATAAAGTGGGTTGGAAAAAATAACCATACTCAGCTGTCAACATAATGTTATCTTAATTTGGAGAACAATTGGAGAAAATTGTTAAGCTTTCAGAGAAGGCTTAGCAGGCCCTGACGGTCCGCCACTGCGTTTAAGTAATGCCTTTTGTTGCTTTCCCTGTTTGGTATTTGTCAGGTTTGTCATACCATAACACTGAATGATGCTAATGATTTTAAATCATAATGATGACGTTATCATTATGATTTATAAAGGAAACACAATTATGTGATAATAAATAGCTTCACCTGACCACTACCTTAAATAAAAGAAAAGTTTTCTGCATGATCAGTCATATTTTCCAAGAAATGGCCAATATTTCACAAATTCTGGCAGTGTATGTAAACTTATGAGCACAACTGTATATACTAACATTGGCTTTGGCTTTCTCCTCAAACGAAATTCCTCCTCTTCCTCTTCAGACTGCAAATCTGATGTGTTGCACGTCAGAGACTTTTTCATCAGTTTTCTTGCCTCGAAGTACTGATCTAAAAATGAAATGATCAAACTTCGGATGAGTTTCAAATTAACAGTAGAACAAAAAAGAACAGAAGTATAGACAACAGAACAATACAAGGTTGATTACAAGGTTTTTTTTCAAATTACATTTCAAACACAAATTACAAGGCAAAGGTGTTTTGATATTTGCTTACAACAGCCATTTCTAATTAGTATATCTTTTTTGAGCTATATTACCACATGATTTGACAATTCTGACATCGTATGTCTTCCAGTCAGGTCCAGGCTCCTCTGAATGTTTCACTGCCCTGTCCACTCTTTCATCACTTTTGTAGTTCGGCCAATAGGAAACACCATCGCTGTACCAGTTTTGTGGCACCACTGCTACCGTTTTGGTGCTCTGGAATTCAATTAAGTGGAACATCCTAAATTTAGAAGAAAGAAAAAGCACCATCAAACACAGACTGAACAGCAATAATTGGTTTGGTATTCACATTGAAGACAAGCAACTTCCACAAAGTACTTACAGTCAATTGTCATCCAGTTTCACACAGATTGCAGTGTTTGGTATGTCATGCAGTCGGTGTCAGTTTCTGTCAGTCTCTGACCCTCATTGTACATACAACACTACGAACAGGATATGCTAATATCTTAGTCGACACACTTTTAACGGCATAATTAGCCAAAATGTCAGCAAATATTATAACTGAGAGGGGTGAAAAATTACTTAATGTTACATATACGCTCAGGAAAATCATTGGAGAGCAGGTAACTAATCAATCCCGAAATAAATGCCATCCAAATGGGGCTTTGTTAACTTTTTGTTAACTGAAATCTATATCTAGCTGAAATTTAGCTAGCATGCTTTTCTAACATTAGGCTAATGTTAAGCTGAGTTAACGTTAACATTCGCTTACACAATATAATGTATTAAAACAGCAAACAAAGCAATTAACTACTTGTGATTTAAGTAATTGTACTGGAAATGCAACTAAACTGAACAAATTAAGCATATTTTGAAATGCTTACCGTGTACGTGTCCACAGACTTGAGTTGCTCTCACTAATGCAAAGCGTTCTGGCTGTTTCTCTAACCGTCAGCGATGAGAAAAAAGGCGCGTCCGATGTGTGGATCCGCCTGGGATCCGTAGCGGGTCCGCTGTTTGACGGGGCACTGTCCGAAGGCGGGGCATATCCTTTGCGCATCGCCGAAATGAGCGAGACAGTACGGCGGATCTGCCGACTTGAGGGCGGAGCCGCCCCGGAGTCTAGGCCTACTGCTATCAGTGGTCCTTCCATCATTGGGAACCCAGGTGTGAGCCCGAACGCTCACAGTGTTCAAACTAATTTCATAGTAATTCAGCCCCATCCTATTTTTATACACAGCATAAAAAATTAAACAAGTGGGATCTTACAGAAGTTCATATTACCGATGGGACTGATATGAAGTGGTAAATTACTGCCAGTTGTATATCTCAGTTAATCAACTTGTGGACTCACAAGTATATTGAGAGGCCGAGGGAGAAGGCAAGTGTTTGTTCTCTGGAATGAAAGCTAGATTGCTCTCAAGTGCCAAATAAATCAGTTATTACGGGGTTAAACAGTCGATTGAACCAAAACACAAATACATAAAACAGTGTTGTTCATGAAAGACATTCCCATTGAGGTGTTTTTGTAATTTTTAATGCTCTGAGCGCCAACAGTAACATGTATACATTGTGCTGAAGTGTAGCCAGAAGTCTCATTGGCAGTACCTGAAAACCTAGGCATGTAAAAATGGAACCATTTGCCTGTATTAATGTTTTATTTCTTCTTACTGTCCATTTTACAACATCAGCACCCAGCAATAAAATGGTCCAGTAATGCTTTGGAACGCATTAGCAGACAAGATGTTCATTGTGTTGGATTAACAATTTCACCCGAGGGTTTAGTCTTTGCAACGTGGAATTCAGCTGTCAACATTTTGATTTGTTTTGGAACAGGAAGTTGCAACAAGAGTGGCAAATACATGGATGTATAAAAAGAACTGGTTACATTGTCAGAGGCGGGGCCCTGTTTAGCCCTAGGAGAGTTCCTCAATGGGCATGAAGCTCAAAATGTAGCGACTGTAGATTCAGAAAGAAGCCGTAGCTGGAGCTATACAGCATGCTCTCGGCCGGATTTGGCTTTTACTGCATTTTACAACATTTGACCCTAATGATAAAAAAAGGCTAAAAATAGTGTTCACATCGGGTAGGTTATTTAGCTAAAATACATTATACAATGATTAACAGACGTCTCTTACCCATTGTTAGTCAATGGGGAAAGGTATTGTTGGGATGAATGATATCACATGCTAATTTTGAATTTTCAAGAACTGAGAACATACAGACGAATCAATTGTAGCAACCTGTCATTCAAAAGGTAGCCCTTCCCAAAAGAATATGCTCATTATCATCTATTTTGCTCTAAATAGGATCCCAAGTTACAAAGTGAACATCATGCAGTATTGAAAAGACTTGAAACCAGCCACTGAAACCAAAAACACATCAGGAAAACGTTACAGAGGTGTGAGAAGTACGTTCATTGTCTCATAGACTCCCATACAATCGGACTTTGTTTTGCAACCACTAGTCTCACTTTGTTGGATATTAAAAAGAAGGCATGACTTTTAAGGCACATTTACACTGGCTTCACTTTTCACATCAGGAGGTTGCCTGCTGGTTGTGTATGGTAGCAAAATGAATGGAAATCAATAGCAATCAGAAGTGACAAAAACACTTTACAACATAATTCCTATGTCACACCTAGGGAAAAAAGTGTTGTTGCAGCAAGGAGTTGCATTTCATATTGGACATTGAGATTGTGTAGATAAATTGTATTACAAAGAAGAGCCTTTGGTGCCTTTTGAAAAAGATACTGTAGGAGCCAATAGCTCTACAGATATATGAGAAGGAACTAATGTTTGTATATTGAGGTTTTCCACTGGAAGGTGAACGTTTTTTTTACCTTGAACACACACGTTAAGGCAGCATCTTTCTGCAGTAGTTTATTTAAGCATGGTTTCTGAATGTCATGGTTGTGTATGTTTACAGGAAAAGTAAACAAACTAAGTGCGCTACTAGAAACTTCAGACTGTAATTAATCAGATAAAGAATGCTTCAATTATGTCAACAGTACAGCGCCACCTCAGTGGATTAAAGTGTTGGCTTAGCCTCTATAAGGATGACACTTATTTAGCTACTCATATAACTGTTATGGTTAGGGTTGGGGGAGGGGGAAACCCTAACAATTTGTGTCTGCAAACAGAGCCATGATGTCCGGATCCATATGGAGAATAGAGGGAGTAAACACACCTGTATGAGACAGACAGAGCTCCTATCTTCTTCAACAAGCTCTCCATCAGCGTCGCTCCGACTTGCGGTTTTGGCTGTCTGGGATCTTGCGTGGCAACCTCATCCATTTTTATCGCGGCTCCAGGAAGCACGCGGTGATGGGCGTCGGATGACAGGCGCAATAGAGCTGCTGGCTTTATCTATCGCCGTGTCTCCTCGACTTCACCCCCTGAGAGCTTTGAAGGGCAACTTCCTCAGACTGATAGCACAGAGATGAATGCCGGAATGAGGCCCGCAGGCTGCCGCCTTCTTCTTACACCATTACTCCATTCCCAACTTCATTCATAGTATTCATGTATCGCGCCACTGCTGCCCTGATGCGTCTCGAGCTGTCAGGCTGAGGAAGAGATGTGACTTTGCATGGAGATGCGTAAACAAGCAATGGATACATTTTTAATAAGAGGGAAATAAACGAGGAGCTTGCAAACATATCCTAATTACAATGGAAGTTTTGTTTAATTCCCCAGAGCACCAACAGGAAAACACATAGATTTATTTAACAGACAGAAAGAAGATTTTGTGACAATTCTTTCTTTTTAATGATTTATTTGGCATGCAAATTTATTTTAATTTCATCAGTCTTTTGTTGTTTTTTTTTGACATTTTGTTAATTCTATTCAAGCTACTAGAAGTCATCAACTGTGCACATATTAATGAAACATAAAGGAATTCAACCTCCTCTACCCCCACTCCCATAAAAAATCCACACAGTAAAGTGAGACAATTCAACTGGAGCTATTAAGATATGCAGCTTAATTATGAATGAGCTATGTGTGGGCGTAATAAGCACGGCTAATACAATGGCTCTTTGCACAATATGTGCCTCGGTATATAAATTAAAGGCAGTTTAAAAAAGAAAGGGGGAAACACACCACATTACACTTTAATTATGGAGCAATAATTACATTATTTTGCTGCAGGTCACAGGTTGGTCTTTCATCGGTTTACGAAATGAAAACAGACTTGGCGTCGTAAAGTACAAGCAACTGTTGCCACCGAGAGTATCAAATCTGCAGTCGAATTACTTTGTCGTGTAACAACGGTATGAATTATTCTTTGTTAATTAATATAAAAGAATAAACAACATATTCATTAAACCATTTGTTAGACTTGGAGCTTCACTTATTTTAACTTGTAACTGCATTACAAGGGAAACTAAAATCATGGTGAGAAACAAACAAAGACTGAATTAGCAATTAAAAACACATTCACACTGCCAACCCGACCGAACCACCACCCTCCATTCATACGCAACAATGCGCTGAAGTATCTTCAACGTAAGTTTATGTGTCGCTTAGCATACGGAAAACTGCAGGATGTCTCATGTGGTTAGTAAAAGTGATTATATGCAGAGTGTGTTAAAAAGCACTCATTCTATATATCTTTATCATCTTTAGCTAAATGAAAACTGCATTGAACATGTGTAACAATCATGAAAACCTTTTAAATGCCTCATTATGTTTGTCTATATCATTGTTTTTATTTGTTTGTTTAGTTTGTTTGTCATAAAAACAGACTCTGATTGGAAAATCGGTTTCATTTCTATGTGAAACACTGAGGTTTAATTCAAGGGAAATTACAAGCTTAGCTCCATCAAACATAACTCCTTTAAACGCTAAACTTTGGGATTTTAGCGTTATGAGACCATGTACATGCACAAAAACCATATAACATAGCTACTTCAACTTAGGTTAGTACATATCATAGTTAAAGGGAAAGTGTTACACTAGAAATAGATCAAAGTGAGACTGTAAGGTTCAGGGGTTTTGAGACACTTTATTCTATTTGTGTGGAAAACACAGTGTTATTCAACGGGAGAAAAACAATGATGAATCAGCTGAATACAGTGTTTACATTTTGTAACCACAAACCTTTCAATAGAGATGGAAAAACAATTAAATGTTGCAATATAACTCCACATTTTGGTTGTAAGAGTGTCTGCAATACACATAGAACTCCTTATTCTGCATTTACCCACAATGTAACTCATGAAAGAACAGCTATAATGTGTGTCCTAATATTTACACTAAAGCGTTTGGGATGCCTGAAAGGCACGTGTACACAGCATAGATGTTCCATTAACTTGTAATTTTTTCACATGCTAGAGGCCAATTAAGCAATTCACCGGGTTCATTTTCAGAGTCATTTCATGCAGGCTATCTGTACGCTTGTCAGCAAGAATTAATGTGCAAATTAAGCTTTGAAAAGTAGCTGTAGGCCTTTTCCCAGGTCTCGGCCATAATGGTCCTGGGTGCATTGTAACCGAGGCTCCGTGTCCGTAAGGGGAACAATCACACGGCAGCTGGAGCCTATCAAGCCTTCAGCCTAAACGGCCTCTTATCGCAGCCGGGGAAGATGATAAAGCTGCGTCTGAAATAAATGCCTCTTTTTATACTTTAGTAAACAAACTTCAACATGGAGGCAGTAATGCTTTTTGTGTTCAACAACTTGACATTTTGATGAAGTTGCCATTTTAAATTGTATTTTCAAATGCCAATTTGAAAAGTAAAGACACAGTATGAGCATCCGAGCGGTTTTACTCTGGAACACCCCAGGCAAAAACTCAGTTTCCAATGATTTATTTTTTAATTCTGGACTTTCTTGCTCCCATACATGTCTTTTTTCAGACCAGTGGAAAGAGAACATTCAAATACACATGTAGGTGTTAATTGTGTTAAATTTGTCTGTTTGCGGTTGTATTTACTCTGAAATGAATGAATGTGTTCCTATTTACAATGCTCTTATCCACAGTGAGCCTGATTTTTGGTTCTTATCAGAATATTTTATCTGACGCACCTGTCGATGTAACTTTCTGATGTTCAAATATGTTGTAGTGAAAACTGCAAAGATTATATTAAAGTCCAAAAACTGAGAACTTTTTTGAACATTAGAACTTATTTTCTCTTTTCCCCTCTCACCGATAGTATAGCAACCCCCTTTGATTTATCTTGGGGCTATTTAGGGGCCTGACCCATAAGTTAGGAACCACTAGACCAGGGGTGTCCAAACTTTTTTCACTGAGGGCCACATACAGAAAAATATACGAACGGTTGGGCCCCTCACTAGAGCTGAGGTATATTGCCTTACAGGTTAAGTTATAAGTTAGCAAAATCAACCAAATGAAGGTAAATTATGCTTGAAACCTGAATATGCTTTAACAAAACAAACAGCCTACATCACAGCTCTCAGTAGCTGCTTATAATGCTTATAATAAGAGTACACATGAAGGGTGTACTCCAAGCTTGTTATGTAGATAAGTTATTGGGCTTTTTTTTATCAACTAAGATTTGTTCAAAAGTCAGCTTATTGACACATGAATACCTTTATATATATTCAATAATCGATATATATATATATATATATATATATTAGGTAGTACAATATAAGAAAAGCACAAGTTTCAGCTGTGGGTCATACTCCATTACACTTTTAGAACCAGCTGAGGGCCGATTCAAACTGGACAACGGGCCGTAGTTTGGACACCCCTGCACTAGAATAAATTATCTTACTTTATATAAAGTTAAATCGTGCCACAAGTCTAATAGCAAAGTGATTCACTGGTCATTTTCTGCAAAAAAATATATATTTTCAATGATACTGGAAGAATATTGTATTTATACTTCGAAATGCAAGACTTGACATTTTCAAATTGATATCAATGATGTGAATATGTCTATAATAACACTGTAGACTATATCCTATGAGTATAAGATGAGACATAATGCATAGTTTTCAACAAGAAAATACTTGGCAGTGTGCAGGACATTCAATGCTCTGGATAGAATTTGTCATCATTTGTCTTCCATGTCTCACTGAGACATTCATCCCTGTCAAAACTGTGCACAATGAGGAAAACAAAAACTTGTGGGCCATGATAAGCTGTCGGCTGTGGTCATCTGGTAGCCTGTCTGAGCCCACCATACAAACTGAATTTATCTAACCTTGCTACAAATCGAAACAAGCGTCTCGGCAGATCTTTTGGGAAGCAATTAGTCATATAACGTCAAGGGGAATTGCATCAAAGCGGGTTTATGTGTGAGAATCTCCAGGTAGCTGGAGACATGCTGGTTGTGAAAAACAAGCTGCTAGCGCACATTTGAAACTAGAATCTAGACGGATTCATTGTCAGTGTCAAATCATTGACAGCTGGAGTTTGAGCGGTGACCTCCGACTGTCTCGGTGAAAAGTACAACTTTCCCTGCAAAGTTTTATTATTCTCATCAACATCTGGGATTATTCTGAGTGGTCTCGTGACTACTTTCTTTGCCCTTTATGAAATTAAGAGAGAGGGGGGAAACAATCCCATTAGTAATTCCATTTTCCTCTTTGCAAACTGCATATTGCTCATTAAATATTAACTGACAGGCCTGAGCTTCCTTGCATTTCGATGATTGTTTTTTAGAGAATTATTTATGCCTGACAGGTTAAGACGGTTCTGCAGAATGTCAATAAGAGCAGTTGAATTGATGCAAATTGAAAAGAGGGAAAACAACTATTTAGATATTTTCTGAATCATAATTGCTTTATAATTCACCTGGAATTATAGATGTCTGACTATGAGTGATATCTGGGCTAGAATTAAGCTTCACCTCAGAGTGACAGGGATGAATGGTCGCTGTAGGTCACATGGTTCCCAGGAGGTGACACAAACAGGCAGTCTGATTACTCAAACGTATAATTGAATTCATAAATAGTACAGTAAATATTTAATGAGAGTGTATTCAATAATTGATTCGGATTGTTGAATGATCATGTGGGATGTTTTCCTATTTTGTGTGTATTTTCCGAATGATTTCTTACATTATTTCTTATTTTCCTTGTGGATAGAAAAATGTCCTTAGTATGCTATGATTGGTTTTGTTTGTCTGATGAAAAAATATCACTTGTTTTGAGTTGTGTATCTGTCTGCCTGACAAATAGAAGATACATTTTCTCTGTTTTTTAGCTCTGTTTTTGGTCTCTACCATCGCTGAGGAAAATACATAAAACTCACTATTAAGCCATTTTACTGACTGCGATTTAATTATATTCAATTTGTATTTTGAGTGATTATCGGTGACGTTTTTCCTCCAGGATGTGACATCATTGCAGTCAAATTCTGTGGAGTATCAGACTGCCTTGTGAGCATCGCTGCCTTTCTCACTCAGCTGTTCCCAGACACTTAGTTTGCTTGGATCATTATGTACCACAAGACATGCTCACTGGTAAGATTTGCTATCAATAAGCCAGCTGAATTGACAATGTACCTGCCATAGCTTACTTGACAGGCTCTGACTAGCAACCGTCCGCCAGGCCAGTGAATTATAAAAACCATTGATGGATGAAATATGAACATCAATCTTTCTCGGCTCCTGCTGCTGAATAAATTACATTTAAAGTTCACTGCCATGTTAGCAGACATGTGCTTCAGATAGTGCCTCCCCGCTTTTCCTTCTAGCACAAGTTATCCTCTGAGTGGAGGAAAATAATCCCCATGAAAAAGCAAAGTGAGTTACATTGGGGACATATTCTCTCATCAATCAGAACGTCTGGATTGATGAGAGGTTTGTCCCATTGACTTCACAGGGCATGAAAGCAGGTCGAAAGTCAGGATGATTGTCCAATGATTTACCATATTGTAAATCACTAAAAGATGAAACAGTGCTTTGCAAATGCCCCATGTGAGAAATGGACTGCTGTTCATTCTGACACTGTCCATAATCGGAGAGTTATTTCTGCTGCGTGGCAGGCACATTTCTCAAGTTTTACAAGAAAGGAATGGGGTTGTTTTTCTTCCATCTTGCCCTGAATATCTATAAATAATACACGTCTACACAAAGGAGAAAAAGCTCAAGGTGGTGTATGACATTTTCCGGTTCAACTGTAAAGACCCAACTTCTTTATCAAGACAGAAAGCTGCACAACTCTGACTCCACTTTCCAATTTGGATCTTGTCCTGTTTAAAGACAAAATGTCTGGAACTATGACAGTTTAAGCCAACGTCCTCCTGATTTCTGTCTGAATACTCTGTCTCAACTTGTGAATGTTTTATGGAATAAGCACTTCTTAAAATGCAAATACACGTTCTGTCCACAGAAAGTGAAAGAAAGCACAGTTAGACGGGTAGCAGTTAGCATTGCAACCGCAAGGTGCAGTGAGAGTCTGGAGACCTTGGGTCAGTCGGCATGTTTTATGTATTTTTACACTTGTATTGAATCCTGATTGGGAAAGGTCAATAGAATATACACCATTACAAGATGATTAAATTGTGCTAAATAATATGCAAAAACTTGGAATTTCTGTGCATAATTACTGGCAAATCCAGAGCTAATGAAATGCATGAATAAATGAACTGATAAAAAGTTTTCATAACACTCAGAAATGTTGTTTCAACTGGACTATTTATAGATGCAGACATCATTTTACCCACAACCCTCACTGTTTACCATCCTGTTTCTTAACCAGCTGACATATCAGGACATTCTGAGCTCCATCAGCTCTCTCACAGAGAATACATACATATCAATATATCATGCCACCAACTTGGATTTTGTGTGTTCTTCTACAAATTTAAGTAGAATTTCCTGCAGAAGTCTAAAGTTACTCCTTGGTTTAAGATCAGTTTTGGTGGATGTATGACCCTTTGTTATGAAAAGTGTATGAAAATGCGGAATTGAAACTGATTAGCATTTAGCGGAATCTAGCCTGATTAGCCTTTATCCTAATTTCACCTTTCCAATTCATATTCTCAGTCCACAATAGTGTTGCCTTCCAGAACTGTAAAACCATCTCGTATATGGTTATGCCCCCATTCTGATTGCTATAGTTTATGCTATACGTGTAACCCTTTTCTGCTTACACAATAGGATGCATATTATGCGCTGGAGCCTGCATATTAAACACCGGTCTCTAGATAGAGCCTCATTCATCTCGGTAAGCCCACGGATGTATTGTGAATGCCTCTCTGGTGCGTTGTTGGTGACATGACTTGAATGTCAGAACATTTCCGCTGAAATGAGAAAACCTTTGAGGCTTTGAACAATTGATTTGGTGGAAGTGTGGTTTTATGCAAAATAGAAATGGAAGGAGGTCTTGTCAAAATGACCACCAGTGATTTGAAATTGCATTTGTCAAACCATGTCTCCAACAAAATTACCATACCATTCAAACTGCTTTATTCATCATATTTCAAGGGAATTTTCACAGACAATGTTCATAGTTTTAAACGCATCCAATAAAAAAAAATGCTTTATGCTTTATAAAACATAATGGTTTGGCCCATGTAAATAAAGACTAGTTTGCCTTTTAACATTGCCTTTTGGTTTCACTTGGGACCAGGAGCGTGTAAATATCCCATGTCTTTTTGACCCACCAATCCACCCAACACCTATCCTTTCCCATAAGAATACTTCTGCACACTTTGATTAAGAAGTTACATGTTTTTGAAAACGATATAAGACCACAGCTCCTGTAAAACTGTAAAGAAATCATAATAAATCTATTACAGTAACATAGTTTCTGATGATAGAGAGTAGCTTACATATTGTTATTGTAAACTCTTTCTTCTAAATGTAAGTCTTCTTTTCTTTAAGTAAGGTGATTTTTTCCCACAAATTAAGTCCTTTTTCACAGTCAAACCACATTCAGCAGTAGATATGTTTAGGACACCAGGCTGATTCATCAAATACATAGTTTCATTTCAACTCCAAATGTTCTTCTTCGGCAAGCGTTATACTGACAACACTTATTTATTCCTGTTTTTTAATATTCAAAGCTATAACCTACGGTAGGAATATTTGCAGTTTAATAGTCAGTGCCTGTATTCAATCACTCATTGCAAGAGAAAGGTATTCCATCGCTGTACTGCAGTATATTAATATGACCTCATTAACATCCAAAGGCCATTATAACACCCTGTCAGCCAGCAGTATGGCTAATCATCTGCAGATTTACATTTTCATTACTGTGTAAGATGTCAAGGGCCTCTTACGCCACTCTCCGCTCATAAACATTTGACACTGGGTAGCTTTAATCCAGCACACATAGAAGCATCAGTCAGCCTCATTAGTAATGTACTGGTGAACCGCAGGGAATGGACAGATTACCAACACCAGGTTTGAAGCTCTGAGGCATATTGAGAGGGCTGAATAACAGCCATACTAACTTTGGGGTGACAAATAGTCCCTGTTTTGAAATACGTTGAATAATGGGTAATAATGTGCTGCCTATATTTGGAACAAAGTGCAATAAACCATAAAATTCTCAGAACAACAAAAAAAGTGCTGACACAGAAATCAGACCACTGTCAGCGCTGTTGCATTGTTTAAAGCTTTAAGTGTTATTTTTGTTATTAAATTGCCAAGGTTCAAGTGATTCAGGTGGGTTTCAAGTTTGGGCCAGAAGATGTGTAGACGTTCTGCTGTCCTGATATCAGTGGGAAGCTCTTTCCCCCATTTCGATTCAGGATGGAAAAGTGCCTGCAGGTGTCTATGCAGCAACTGCTCCAGGAAATGCATTTTCGCCTGGATTCAGTTGTTTTTTTTATACCACAAATGTCAGTGTTTGTGTAAAAGCAAAGTTCAGGGTTGTATTTTTCGCCTTTGGGCTGCAAAGAGCCACTGCTTGTGACTTTATCGAGGTCACGACATCTGAACATATAAACGCCATGATGGCAAAGAAAAAAGTTGGCTTGTATTATTTATTTGTCCCTCTTGTGAGACCGAAAGGAGCCAAAAGATGAACATTAATGTCCATAGAGAGACCACAAAAACATAACGGATCATCATCTGGGGGTCATGAATAGTCACTGCAAACTATGTGGGACATAGTTAAGCATAAAACTAAACTTCTTACCATCTTCTCTTCTCGACGAGGGGTTTTCTCTTTAGTCTCCACTTAAAGTTACTTTTGATACTATAATGTGATTTCTTCACTTGAAGCAAATTATTAACTCAGTTTTCTCTTGTTTTGACTCAAACAAACCAACAAGCAACATATAATACTATAGCTGCTGCCAGATCGTTGAAGTCCCGTTCACACACTCCAATGTTCAGAGAGTAATTTACAAGGATGAAAAACAAACCAGCAAAAACACATATAATGTCCGACTATTGTCCTTTGATTCTGAAAGCATGGCTTTTGGCTCCATAACACCATCACTCCCTCGGTGCAGAAGCAGTAAGTATGGAGGCTCTCAGCGTGATCAATAATTTCTTCAGCCCCAGATTCAACACTGATAAGGCACTTTGATGTGGACCGAAGTGCAGGAGCGAGAGACCATCCTGGGGGAAAAAATGTGGGGGGAAAAGAGGCTTCATTATTTCAGACAGCTGTCAGCGGGTCCTGTTCAATTAGCTCTAATACGTACGGGGGAAACAAAGCAACAGTATGGAAGAAGGGCCGAACAAATAAATAAATAAATAAAGCCTCTTGTAATTTGGGGATCCTCTCACAGTGAGACCAAATCAGAGCAGGATGCACAGCAGGCGGCCCGAGAAACATCAGAGCGAGAGCACATTGTGAAACCGAAAAAACAGAGACGCAATCAACAGAGGGGGAGCAGAACCCAAATGTCTGTCCATTATGGCAGCAGTCGCATGTTTTTGTGGCTCTGTTTTGAGACATTAATCCACTTTAGTCCAAAACAGCAATGTTGTCTGATGTAAGTGTATGGATGTTTTCTTGAATGTAGAAGCACATTTTTTAGTTTCTATTCCATTTCACTGGATTGAATCATTCAATAAGGAATAGTTCACAAACCGCTCTGTGCAAAATGAAAGTAATGCTTGCTAATTAACTCAGCGATGAATGGCTTTAACAATTTGATTAGTATGTGATAATTTGATTTCTTTTTTTGTTTAATGGAGCTCATGTTATTTCAAAGGGGTCGGGGAAAAGCAACTAAACCCGGAGCAGTTGAGCTATTTCATTAGCTTAAGTTGCCCCTTCTTTATTTGTATAAGGTCGTCAGTGTTTCCTGACACTGTGATTTACTCGACTAACAGCAGTTTCACTCTCAGCATGTGCAAACAAACACCTTTTTCTTCTCCTCTCTAAACTGCTCCTTTGAGGTTTCTGCTGAATTGAATATGTGGCTGCTGTCTCAGAGAACTCGCAGACTTTAAATGGAGGATGTTAAGCAAATGCTGTGATGAGGTGGGTGATAAGCATAGTAAATAAATCATACAAAATAATCAAGCAATTTGTTCAATAAAAAACGTGCGCATTCATCACCTCCTCCGTGCAGCAGATCTACTTTAAGTGATTAGTGTTTGTTTCTAAATGTCAATTACAGGCGGTGTGAGTTGGAGCATCATTATTTCTCTGACCTTGCAGAGCAATTAGCTCCTCAGAATTACTCTTCAGTGTACTCGCTGAGTAAAACCCCACACCAGCGCACTTCATCTTCTCCGCTGTTCTTATGGAAGTCAATGAGGAGAAAGATAAGATTAAAAAAAGTCTGAGGAGTACACTTAACAACCTTTATGTACTCAAGGATATGGATTTTGTTTGAAACAGAAGCACATTTGAATTATAAGTGTATCTGTGCTCCACCTGCCTCATTATGGGATCTTCTAAGAAAAGTAAAATTACATAGCTGATATTTAGATGTGCTCCATTAGCCTTTAAACCTGAAAAGAGCACCTTCGGAAAATATTTGTTCACACATTTAAAATACCTTTCACCACATCAATCTACAGTCAATATACCAAAAGACTAACATAAAACGGATTTTGGACATTTTTGGTAAATGTTCTAACAATGAAATATCATTTTGGTATAGTAAAAAGGTGCCTGCCATTTGTCTTGATCATCTTAGAGATGTTTCTACTTTTTAATTGGGGTCCACCTGTGGTAAATGCAACTGATTAGACATGATTTGGTAAAGCACACACACTTAAGGTCTCACAGCTACATATCAGAGTAAAAGCCAGCAGGTGGAATGGACTGCCTGCAGAGGTCAGAAACATGATTTCACACTATTTATATTAGAATATTTTAATGTTCGACAGATGTGTTTGGCTTGTGGCTCCTATCTGGGATTATATAGCAAGAGCATCAGATTTTAACTGTTTAAAAAGGTCAAGACACAATGAATTGTTCACGGATATTGAAGTTTGGTGACCATGTAGTTTCATGCAATCTCAATGAAACTGGTAGATTAACATGGTTTGACTTATTTTACTTCCAGGTGGAGATAAAGCACCAATATATACAAATTGGCATGGTAGTGAAACATATTTTGATAAAATACACTCGTAAACAATGCAGGATTAAAAACTTAAACGTACACAGTTGATGCATAACAGTGCGTGTAACAATATCTTTAAAATATCTTAACATTGTATGTGTTCTGTTGTGGAAATTATGGCATTAAAGCTCAATAAAATGTAATCCTAATGAAATGTAACTCTTAACAAAGTGGTATCCTGAATGTATTTTAAATCCTTAGAGATAACACATGGTTTGATGTTATACTGTAAATATGCTATGTATGAGAAGAACATTTGGTGTGTGTTCACAAGGGCAAAATAAAGGGTTTGTGACACTACAGGAAAAAGAGAGGGAGGAAAGGAAGCAATCTGCGACACCCAATTGATTTTGTAGGGTGTTGTCATGTAAATGATTTTTGATTTCATCCTATAAGAGAGTCTGTCACACACAGAGCAGTATGCAAGGAGTCGTCATGCTTGCAAGCATTAAACAAAGTTCTTGAATGATATGAATATTGTGTTTCTTTGCATATTTGCCGAACTCATAATTTTCTGCTAGACAGCAGCTGCTTTTAAGTTGTTACGACAGTTCCTTAATCCTCATGGTACAATATCATTTCTGCCAGGGAATCCTGTTCAAAATGGGCAGCAACGCAATTAAATATATTTGCAAGTGACAATGGGGACATATAACAAAACCCCGAAAAACACATCAACAATAATGACCACATGACATTTCCTCTTAAATACAGCAGAGTCCATTGAACCATTTCATACAAATTACAATCAAGTGTAAGGGAGTTTGCAAAATACACAAACAGAAATGCAGCATAATTGCCTTCCAGTTTTTTAAGGGTTTGCATGCATATTAAAAACCGCAAAAAGTACTAAATTTTTTCTTTTCAAACGTCTCCTCCATGCAGACACAAAAGTTGTATGTAAGTAGTAACTTGGAGGATGAATTTCGACAATGTGTTGTTTTTTTTCCAAACCTAAGTAAGCTGCCTCAGCGTCTCCCATCTCTTTTAACCAATCGCTCTGATGGCCTTCTCCGGCTGATTGGTATTCACCACTGGTGCAGTCGGTAGCTTTCATTTCGTGTAAGTTCTGCTCTGCACCCCCTGATTCAAATGACTTTCAATCTCTTTGTGCTGGGCAGCGGGCCAGGCCAGAGGGCCGGAGAATGATGCATTGAGGTGGTTTATTAACGTGATATGCTGCACAACCACCAACGACGACATTCATATTTCTGCCCTGCCACCTCCGAGACGTTCGGGCCAGAAGTACAAGATCACCCCAAGGCACCGCTTCTGTCAAACCGCGCAGGTTCGTCCATAAAGTCCGGGCTTACTGCCACCAAATCATCTACTGAAACACCATATATCACATCAAGTGCAAGTTTCTTGTCATATGTCTCACTAACTGTAAGAGAAAGTCGATAATTAATGCATTTTTTTCCGTCAACCTAATGATGACAATGGGCAGCTGTAGGGAACATCATATGTCTGAAATGTCCTATGTTAGCATGAGGAAGCTAATGTTTGAAATTTGCCATATTGTTTTCAAGGTGGATAAAGTTTAACATAAAAATGATTTCTTTGCAGCTGAATAGGATGTCAGATAATCCACTGCTTATTGTGTAGTGTTACAGAACCAAAATAACAAGCATTCTGAAGAGGTGGAAAATACAATAAATGCAGAAACTCTACGAACCATGTATACTATCATCATTGAATAAAAGTCTTGTTAATGGACACAAATCCCGTGTTTCTAAGGAAAAACAAATAGTATCAACACTGTTCATTGTAAGAAAATGCAAATACGCATACATCGCATCTATATTAGTACACCTAATTTGAATCAAAGAGCTTTATAATCTGTACAGCAAAGGTCTTGTTGAAGCTGCCTCCCATATTATCTGCCAAGAGAATTCAATAGTTTTCTGTTTATTGTCATGATCCTATTTTTTGGTTTATCTCTTTCCTTTTTTATTTTGAAAAACCATTCTCCCCATGTCATTTTGTTTTTACTTCCGGTCTTTTTGCGTTTTCCCGCCTTTTTTTGATTGTCTTTCCTGGCCTTAATAGTTGCACCTGTTCCCCATCAGCCCTGCCTGACCTCCTACACCTGCACGTTATCCCTTCATTAGCAGTTTTTGTTAAGTCTTTGTCCGATTCTTGTCAGAATTTCTATTTCTTGCTTGGTCTGGAGAAAGCCACAAATAAAGGTAAAGTCTTCTGCGTTCCACCCTGCATAATGTAAAAGAACATTTCTCCTTGAATCGTTGAGCCCTTGGCAAAAAACTGGTAAGTCCCACTTAGAGTCTCAACTACGGTCACTGTGAGCAGTTGTTGTGAGTTAAAACAATACAACTACGTTATTTTCAAGGCAAAAAAAGCATCTGGTTGGGTTAAGCCAAACGTTGTTGATAGGTTCAAAATAAGTGTTGGTTACGTATGTGAACTAGACTTTGCATGGTACTTGCAATTGCAATTTTCCGCAGATGGAATGGATTTATTTACAGAATAGACAATATGAGCAATTCTAACATTACAAAATAAGAAATAAAAATGCCGACATAAATAATATTGTCACTGTAACACATTAAGCACATTTTGGTTGCCATTTTTGTTGTTTCAACTCAGGTTTTTTGGTGTGCAAATTCAAATGGCAGATGATTTGTACATGGAGATGCAACAAAATGACAGAATTTAAGAAAAAAAGGAAAAAGCAGGCATAATTTGTCCATCAGAAACCTTTTTTTCTCATCTTTGATAACATCTTACCAATTTGTAACATATTTTTTCACCCAACCCTTTGGAAGGAAGTCTCAGCTTTGCAGTGCTGAGCTTATGCATCTTACTCTGCCTTAAAGATGTTGCCATCAGATTGTTGTAAAACAGGAAGAGCTTTTCCTGGAGTTGTTCCACATTTGGATCAGGCTGCTGCTTTGTGCCTGTTTCACATCAGGAGACATGTGGAGGTTAACAGCAGCAGCGGAGGCCATTAGTGGGCTGTAGATGTCCAATTAGCAGTGAGATTCACACAGGTGGTGTTGATCACGATGTCCAAGGTGGAACAAGGTCCGGGGGCATCTGTCCACCCCTGCAGCTGCTGCCAGGAAAACTGTACGTGGACATCTGTTCCTCACGCAGTTCCAAATGAGCAATATCTCCTTCCTACTTAACAAGCACTCTGAAACTCCCCGATGCTGCGTCTAATCCCGGTGACTCAATGTTTTATCATCTGCCATGTTGCTCTTTTCAAGCTCCACATCTGCACTCACACACCAATGATCGCCAGAAAGAAGGAACCAGGCAGAGCAACCCCCAGATAAAACTGGGCTAGAGTACAGTTTGCGGCTGCAAGTGTGAGCCTCAGCGGAGGAAACCTAGATACACCAGTGATAACCTGTATATCAAGTTCTCAATCTGCCATGCGCTGAAGGGCGGGTGTGTGTGTGTGTGTGTGTGTGGGTGGGGGGGGGGGAATAAATAGCTTTCATTTCGGTGAAAGTGTGCTCTCCTCCTCTGCAAAGTGGTAAAGCTTGGCCATTGTGAAAGTGGGACATGCTGAGGGAAAAAAGACGACAAGGGCACTGGAGCAGGGCCCATCGAGGGAGGAAAGAAAATGCATGATAAGTTTCCTCCCTGTGTGCCATCATCACGTTTCACTTACATTATCTGCATATCACATTCTCCTAAGGGACTATACATGTTTGGATGACCTTGCCCTTGCGATGCTGCGCTGGGATTACATGTTGACAATGCAATCATTGGCCCAAGACTGGAGATTTCGTCCTCTCAGAGTCGGTGCATGGTTTTCTCTTCGTGGCATGCCCTCACCCTGAGAGGACTCGGTCATCCAGACCAATACCGAAGTGTCTCATAATTATAGACTTGTCAGTACTGATTTTCATCAACAACTGTGCATGTGATGATCCGGCAGGAATGTTAATGAGTCTTCAATTGGAGTTAATCAGCTGCAGGCGCCGCAGTGGCCGCATCAGCCAATGGACCTCCGCACGGCTGTCAAATGTACAATCCAGCACCCTGCGTCGAGTGATGAAGCCAGTGCACGATAAGACGTTACACGACACGACTTTCCTCCTCTGCTCTACCCCTGGGTTTCATAAAAGAAAGTGCTTTCGCGGCAAGATCTTTTATTTTTTAGTCAAAGTTTATGTCCACTCGCTTCACTACTCTTGACTCAGCGTACAATTCCTTCACTTAATTAGGAGAGCAATTTCTTCTTGAGGCAGGCCTCCCAGAGGGTCACAGATTCAAAGAAATTCTTCAGCTAATGGGAGCTGGTGAGCACTTTGTTCATTTTAATGCTCCTCGGCTGGGAAAGCTTTTGACACTTTGTGAAGGGGGCTCTCTAACAGAAAGGTCTGAGAATGTGAAAAGTCCACGGCACAGCATGGCAATGTAACCGAAACAGTCAACCTTAAAAGTCACTCCTCTCTCCGCGACGGTATGATGCCATAATTAATTATGTGTCTCACTATGTGTGTGTTAGTGAAAGAAGCTGTTCTGTAAATGTCTGTGATGATTGTGTTGGAGACATTGTGACAGGAGACATGACAAAGGTGCAGAGTTGACTGAGAGTTTAGTATTTTATTGCATTGATTGACTGACGGCAGAATCATATACTGCAACAGAGTGGTGGTGAGTGGCTGAATCCAAAGGAGCTAATACAAATACAAATCAAACACCCAAGTTGCTTCAATTTTATTTATTCGACCAAATATCTCAATCTGTATCGAAGACATTTTGCTTTATCCTGTAAAGCCTCCATTATAGTCCTTTGTTTACTTCCGTAGCATAGTGCCATCACTATGTAACACTTGCATGTCTATTGGTTAGCCCTCTAACACACTGTACGTGATAGGCTAAGGGGAAGGAGATTTCCGACACATCTCTAAGCGGTTGACCAATCGCAACAGAGCCGGCCAGCTTACCAATCAGAGCAGACTGGGTTCTGGTTTCCGACAGAGGGTGAAAAGACGTGCTTCAGCACAGACAGTATTAGAAAAATAAAGACCTTCTGATCATTAAAGTATGGAGACATGTCCCAGTCGAGGCACAAAAAACACAAATGGATCAGAAAATGAGCACAATACATCCTCTTAAAATACATTTCTAAGGAACTGGTTTATGCTTCTTGTTAGCTTTTATGCTGCCAGAGTGAAATATTTTAACTTCGATGTTACATCAATTATTACAGCTGTGCTCACCAATTGTATTGAAATCAGTTAATTCAACTTTCCAACAGAAAGACGAGTAAGAATCATATCAGAGTCTATAATTAGTGTCAACATACAACAAAAATGTAATAATACATGTATGTTACAAAATAAAAAGCACACTTTCACTTTGATCTGATTTACTGACCCATTAGTTACAGAGCAACATGGACTTTAATTTGTTTTTGCTTCCCTCATGAATACAGTATTTTGCTTGGTTTTTGTGGTTTTTGTTCTCTATCTATTCTCTAGGGACATATCTGTTTCTTTAGCAGCTAAAGGTTGCATTATGTTCCTTAGCTCGTCTAAAGCTGTGTCTGTCTGCTGTTTGCTGCTGTGCAGGTAGAGTACAGTGGGGTTTCACAGGGCTTTCACTAAAAGCTGCCTACTGCTGCTGAAAGCAACGCTGATTACAGCAACGTTGGCAAACTCAAACTGAAGCTGAAAGTCTTTGAGATAATGAACAGAGATGAGATTAGGTCAATATTTAATGTGGGTTCGTCACTTCAGCCTGGTCTGAGAAGAAAAATGGACAAATGATGGTCTCAAGTAAAGAAACTCCATCATCCATCACATTTCAGCGGAACGTATTTTTTCAGTTTGATGTTGGTTTTGGTGCAAACAAATATCTTGGGTTTTTTTAAGTCCAAGGAACTCAGCATAGGAAGACTGTCTGATGAATCAATAGGTCAAACAATTGCAGGACTTTCACCTAGTACGCTGGTGTTATTTTCACCAAAATATGAAAATGTAAATAACATCTAGCCATATAATATAGCCAAACCATGATATTTCACTAAACATAACCAAGTAGTTTTGTTGCATTTTTGTTTCGTTACAATTTAAAACTTGTTTAATACTTCCGTACCGTATGAGAAAAAAAGGAACTAAATGTGGCAATACACAGGGTCACTTTAGAGTTGGGCAGTGATGACATATTTTTGAAGGCCGAGCCGGAAGTTAGCATAGCAGCACGGTGTCATGTCCTCACATCACTACCACTATGCTAAAAATGGACTTGTGTTGGTCTGATTACGCTGAGTCTCATTCAGTCAATTGTTAGCAACCGCCTTTTTTTGACACATAAATGCTTTGGACATTAACGAGTGGCCTGTTAACTGACGTGTTTTATGTTTTACAAAAAACCTGGAAATCCTTTTAGCTTGTCTTAATGACAGACCCTTTTTCAGGCATCTGGACAAAAACATGTTGACTTTGACACAAGTAGTAGTAAAATGCAAAATAATTTCTAGTTAAAGGACTCATTCCTGCACAACTTTATGATCTATCCTTGTCACAATCCCTATAGAGTTATACTAAAAATACTGAATAGTGCAGTCTATGGGTAAAAAATGTAATGCACAGTATTCACTGCATCATATTTGTACAAGGTGGTTATTAAGTCAGCTGAGTAAAAGCCGGAGGTTAATCAAACTAATCTCAGTGGAAACATCTTCCAATCTGAATGCCAGCAAATGTTTTAGACTCTCCAGTTCACACAGGGACTATTTCACCTGGATGACCTGCATATTTGTCGGTCATCAAAATATCCAGCTCATTTCACCTCACCTCACTCTTAGTATATTCTCCCCGCATCACAGCTTGTCAGACATAAACAAAGTTTGTGGCATTTAAAAGAGAAACATCACAAATCACCTTGGCTGTGTTTGACATTAATCAGTGAAGCAGTTTAATTACCCTTTTTTTTTTGGAAACGTACAGCCTCAAACACAGTCACTCCTCGTCTAATCATAAAGCTAAAAAACTGCTTCTCTGCTCTCTTGGTTCTGGAAATTCCTTTGAAAATCTTAACTCGGTTTAATCATCAGGCTCAGCCGTTGTTCCACTAATCACTAGCACAGTGTGTGTTTGACGCGCCGGCACCGGATCGGCAGCAGCTGACTGAACACGGAGCCCCGATGCCAGCGGTACTGACAGTGAATTCTAAGTAGGACACTCGGGCTGAAAGAACAGGCTCCTGAAAGCTACTGCAGCTTTTTTTCTTCTTCTTTTCTTTTGGTTCAACTTCTTCTGCTAGCTCGACGAGGGGATGAAGTGAGGGCAAGCAATGAATTACAATCCGCAGTGTGTCCTTCACCTAATTTCTCACCGCCACCGAGGCTCAGGTGATTTAACCTGTTGCACACACTCAGACACAACCTCCTTTTTAAGACAAAGAAATGTGTGTTGTATGTGTGTGTGCACATTTAGATGACACTTTATTTCGTATGACATTAGACTTTAGGTGCTGCTGCATCTTTACACAGGGTTCCTAAAGCAGATTGCCAATGACCCTACTGCAGAAGATTCTTTAAATGCCTGTGACTTTCACATCGGAAAAAACAAAAGACACAAACTCAATCAATTCGAGTGGTGTAATGAAAAGAAAAAGAAAGACTGTGTTTTTATAGCAACTACTGCCTTGACAGACCAAACAAAAGCCAAATAGAAGGCAATGTAACAGAAAGCCAAACAACATGAAGGTAAAACTATGAAGAGGAAGGTCCCAAAGACATAGTTGACAGAAGACAAATGACGATGACAGATGAAACAATGAAAAGGATAATAACAATTAAAAGAATTACATCACATCAAAGCAAGTTAATAAAAATGTGTTTTAGGAAGACATTACTGATTTTATTGGTGATAGTTATAGTTTTATTACCCCGTATTGATGCGGAATCAGAAATAAAGTGCTGTATTAAGCTGAAATTCTCTCAACTTGTTGTATGCAACATTTCATTTACACAGTAAAATCTGCAGTAACCTTCAGATTGTCAACCAAAGGCTTTTTACTCACCATAGTCAACTTCAGTATGAGACAACCAAAAAAAGCTCAGTGTATGGGACGCTTTAGTTCAAACTGTTTCGAATAGGTAGATTGCTTAAGTTAATTGGTATGTTGCAGGGATTTCGTATTTACATGTATGTTGGCCAATTTGGAAGTATGCATCAACCTGGTTCCCTCGTCAAAAAGCCAACTGGATTTTTTCAATAGATGTCATATTACTGCACCAGAAAAGCTCTGTGGCTAACAAAAGATACTAATCCTTTTATGTTTTGTACAGCATCCATTGATTAATTGAAGCCTAAATTAAAAGTGAAAAGCTAACATAAGCAATCTACACTTTGGTCGCATGACTTCTCATCAACACCATTATGCTAAAGCTAAGTTAAACCTCACAAGTCGTGTTTGGCATGATGGCGTTTTAGCCACTAGTTAGCAACAACTGTTTTTAAGAAAAGTTTAAGCTTCAAAATTAACTAATGGAGAATTGAGGTGAGGTAATTATTTATCATGGAACTAAATATTAAAAACTCTGAAGTTTGTTCACTTCCAAACCTAATTTCAGGTTGCTAAAAAAAAAAGCTATTTACACTGACTTTGAGACAAGGGGACCAGATGTGCAAGAATGCTGATTGATTTCTGGTTTTTGGACTTATGCTGTAACTGCAGCAGTCTATTTATGAGGTAAGAAGACTCGGTCAACACTTAGCTGACCTACTCTAACTATGTTGTGTTTTTTTTGTTCTTAAAGGAAGAAAAAAAAACACTAAGGCTTTTTTTGTTGTGTCAATTTAAACCTCTTTCAGTATTTCTGGATTTGAGGACTACAAACAGTATCCTGTATTGTGGAGATTATTGTCTCTCATAGCAAAGTTGAAAATCATTGTTTTAAAAGCCTGTGTCCTGGTGAGATATCCACATCTCCAACAGCTACATATTAATATATTGTGATGATTTTTTTCTCCCAAATGAGGTTAAGAAATCACTTTTCCCCTAAATGATGAGGCTTTGTCATAATCCATCAAAAAAGCATTAAATGTTACAGGAGGCTTGGGCAGGCCGGGCGTATGAATTTATAAGTACCTACATGCGGAAACGAGCTTTATCGCCATTTTCCACATTTGCACTTTCTATGCCTGAAAGCTCCGTCACTTGGCAGCTGTCCTTCTCAGCCTCACACATAATCATCCTCGGCAGAATTTGAGACCTCAATGAAAGAGCCACAAGCATGACGTGCCACGTCAGAGCAGCACTACACGAGACTGATCTACATGAAACACCTGGGGACATTCATTACAGCCGATGAGATGCTGAATCCAAGAAAAAACCCCAAGAAGAGAGAGTGGCCCGGCTCGAGGCTGCAGATTGTGTGAAGAAGTGACGCTGGCAGGAAGGAATAATTGATGATTTCTTGATGGTTGCTATTGTCAGGTGTTGAATTTTTGGGGAAGGGTCAGTGTTCACTTTGTTACAGCAAAATAACATACTTTAAAGGCTAACTCTATTGACTCACACATCAAAGCGAGTTTACAGGTGTTGGGAAACACTACTGCATACAGTATGTTGAGAAAAAGTTGCCTTTTGTAGCTCCAGTAAGAGCTGTGCAGAAACTGATAAATGTTTCTAGTGTTGTATCTCAGCATTGGAGGAAAAAACAAGTCTGAAAATGAAAAACATCCTTGTGGAGTTAGAAAAAAATGAGACATCGTATACCACTACTCTACTGCAGGCTACTGCTAGCATAACACACCTGAATCTCTAGGTCTGTTTGGAATTGCCTCGTTTAATATTTATTTTATGTTAATTGTCAAAAGTAGTTTGGTGTTCCATCTGCATAGTACGTGGATTTCTACATTAGCAAGAATTTCTGAGAACAAGACGTTACCTGGGCATATTCATCTGCCCCACAATGCATCACTTCAGGCTGCAAAATGTTGATGATTATCTACAAAAGTGACATAACATTCAGGAGCAATCAGATTAATGTGGAAAGCTGTTTAGGGAAACATAATTACAATAATTATCAATAATCCAGATTTCCATTTTGTCATGTTTAGCCAATAACCCAAATGCAGGAGACAGGCACATCACATGCATGGACTGAGCCTTGAATAAATGTTTTTTTCTGATATGTGCAAGGCTAGAAATAACCACATAAACAAGACACAGCTGGAGATGGCCAGCAATACAGAGGGCAGCAGTGTGATTACACACAGTTGCAAAGAATCAGGGGGGGAAGACAATCAGAAGAGGCGGGAAAACACAAAGACAAAGTAAAGGCAGACATAAAACGCAGGTAAAAGCTTTTTTTTAAAATAAATCAAGTGAATAAATTGACTGAAAAAAGCAGTGTCTAAATGTCACTGTGTGCTGCGTGGCCACAGACGGTGTATGGGTAGCAAGATTAAATCTTAATTTGAATCCTCCATTTCCATGGCATGCAGTAAAAGGGCTGTATTGCTTGAGTATACTTTAGTGCGAACATGTGCTTAGTTCTTTACAATTACCTGTAAGGCCAAATAGTGCTGATAAAGTTGTTAGTGTGCCCACAGCAGAGGGAAGTTGAATTTTCCACATGAGAGTCACCTGAAAGAGTGTGTACCCTGATAAAGGCCGAGGTGAGGCTGAGTTAAGTAGAAATAACACGCCTTCCTCTAGTCTGAAATCAAAGCCGGGAAACACAGTCTGACTTTCAATTAACATTCTCCTGCCCTCTCCATCGCTACACATTTGCATCACGGTGCTCACCTCGCCAGCCGTGGCATAGCACATATACTTGTTTACGAGAAAGGAAATTGGAAGCTGAAGTGTGACTTGACTTTGTGGAGGACATTATGTTGGAGAAATGACCAACACACCGTATCAGCCATCACTCCGAAAAACAGCCCTTCTCCCTAACGAGGCCCGGGGCACAGCAGATGTCTCAGAGGGTTCACTCAGGGGTTAAAATAAGAGAAGGACTCAGCATAACAGGGGCACATATGCTACTGGAAATAAGTGTTAGTGTTGGGTCAGATACCCTGAGTGTAACATTTGTCTCTTAGATGAGAACTACATGCAATAAAATGTAGTGATGGCATCTTATTTTTAAACCTAAAATCCCCCAAAATAGCAACCAACCAATACACTTTATATGAGAAGTGCATCCAGTCACTGTGACGTACCCATTCGTTTCCAGGCTACGGTTTTAAAGCATCAAGTTTTGCTTAACCTAGCCCTCCAAAAAACACCAAGCTCAAACTGTGAAACAAATATTCTTACCCCTAAAGGAAGAAATACACAGCCTACAGGATGACTCATTTCCACTGCTGCTGCTTTTAATTTAAACTTTTCCCCCATTGAACCTTTCGCAGCATTTTTGACTGCTCAGCATCATTCACAGATTCAAAATACAATTTAAAGTGCAACTCTGTGCAAAACTTTAACTCAAGTGTAAAATCCTGTATAAAACTCAAAACTCAATGTAGCCTACATCCTGAAAGTTATTGACAGATAGTATAGGCTTTTCGATTTTATCAGATTTACTTTTTTTCTCAATATGCAATCCAGTGATTCTGGACAGTATTGGACCGAGTCTGATGCGGCAAATTCCATTGTTCATAGGAGGCTTTACATTAGAAAGCATCCTATGTGTATTATACAGATTATGGAAGAATTATACATTTAATTTGGGGGGCTGGTTTGATGAAAATAAATTAGGATTTATTATCTTTGGACCATGAATATCTTCAAATGAAAAGGGGCAGCAATTGCAGATACATTAATTTGTGGGATCTACTTGCATATTTTACGTTTGTAAAACTATAACAACTAATTGTGTTTACTTCTATTGGTCCTCATCTGACTTGTACAACTCCTGGAACTTAAGGCTCTTACCCCTACATCCTTTTGTCAGCAATACAAATAAGGTTTACTTGGTAACGTTTTTAAATTGCATTCTTAATAACATACTCAACATGTTGGATCAGATAAAAATCTAATTATGGATTCAATAGTTGGTCAACTTCATTTTGGCCTGACAGTTACTCAGGTCAGAAGGTCATGGTGGCACCAACAGGATCAGAAATCATACCCTGGGGACCATGAATTTCAACTTTTTATGGTGGTGTGCTCTATTATTGAGAAGATATTTTCCTAATGACTCAATATACTATTAAGACTAAGTATTCAATCATTGATTGATTGATTCACTAATGTTCTTTCTGTGTTATATTCAATCATTAATTAAACTTAAAGGTGTTATTCTCATTAATATTACACACCCTTCCACAAACCACCAGATAACACGGAGAATGTCAAAGAAACACTCCCTATTTTTTTAAACCAACTCATACATAACCCAACAATTTAAAGCTCCTCAGAGTTTTAATTTGGGGGCACTATCAATCAGCAAAAATGTGTCTTCAAAGTGTCATTATTATCCCCACCTAAAGACATGGGGGGGATTTGATTCCAATTTCTTGTCAGATTTCTATCAGATATGTGTAAGTATGTGTAGATATGAAGTTATGATGACCTTTGTATCCGTGTTTCATTCGTTGCCTGCAGACACATACAGTATAGGGGATAACAACAACTCCTATGTCAGAGGCCTGCAGGGCATTAAAGGCAGTAATTACCAAACAGAGGGGAAACTACTGGATAACCTGATTGTCTATTGATTCTGTATGTTCCGCTGTGAATAGATTTAGCATCGCCAGGGGCAGATTAGGACCAGCTAGCATTGTGTGGTTACATGCAGTGCAAAACAATTGCTAGCATATCATAGGCGGTGTGTCTCAAGCCGGATAAATCAGTTGAAAAAACTTGTGTTGCCCAATAAAATGGTCTCGTCTGTCCTTCGCTCCAACTTAATGAGCTGTGTTTTTTCACAACACTCTCCACTATCAGCAGGACTTTGATGTTGATGGCAGGGTCGTAATTTCAAAGAACATTTTTCTCTTTTAGTTTTCAGAAGATGAAACATACGCCCAGAAATGTATGCTCCATTATTTAATGGTGCATGAGACTAGCCTAGAAAACAACATTTATCTTGGCTACAGCAGTCTTTTAGTATCTGCTATTGATCTGAACCCTCATTCCAGCCTTCGGAGAAGGTTCGGTGTCCCAGTATACTGACCAAACAGGCAGGCTTTGTTTACAGATCAGATTGATCACTTGGTTTCCTTTTCTGCTCCAAACAGAAGGCAGCATCTGAATTTGAAACACAGAGGAGAAAGAAACAGAGCTCAGCAATATTTGGCCCCCTGTTTTCCTGACCTAAACAGCAGCCGGTGACGCAGATTGATTTTGTTTGTTGTGAGGCTGCCGTGATAAACACAGGCAAAATAATGAGCATTGTCTCATTAATGGATAGGGAATGCATTATGGGTCATACATTTCAAATGAATTATGCATAAGGAATAAACAGCCACTGTGGCAGCTGGATATATATCATTGGAGAGGCCAAATCTTTCCGTGGCTATACTTTGATCGCCTCTTCTCGGTACTTAGTGTCACTTTATGATTTGAAAATGCTTCAACGTAAAGTGTGAAGGTGGGGTTGTTTGCCCTGTATTGGAGTGCGGAAGATCTCCTGTAATGAGCGGAAACGTTGTCGCCACAATATTACCACTGTTTCCATAACAACCTGAATCAGCTGACAAATTACTTTAACAGCTTCAAACATTTATACACTGTTTCGTTTTTTTAAAGCGCTGTTTTGTCATTCTTGTTTTTCGTCGCCTTTTAGGAGTTTGTGATTTAATGAAAACACGAAGAGTTATTAGCGGATTTGAAGTCAGTGATCAATATTTATTTGTACTGTTTGTTTATCTTCCAACAGTTCCATGTCTTTGTTTTCTAAGGCCTATTATATTGAAACTCTTAATAGTTCGAAAAATGTCCTTTTGGTTTGAAAGTTATCCGGAAAGCAAACGCCCCTAACTTCAAAAATACACACACTCTCTGCAACAAATGAGCACAGGGCAAATTATCATGCAGAATGATGGCAAGGCAAGTCCTGTCCTTTGATGTTCTTATCCCCATTTCTGTTTCCCAAAACTAACCAACTCAACCAAAAAGGGCAACAGGAACTATCCAATCAGAGGGAGTAGGTTGGGCTATACTTTCACCATGGTAGCAGAGTATGGACGATTGTTTTGGGTTAATGGACCATCGGAAAATGGGCTTTCTGTTCAAAGGGACATTTTTCGGTCACACATACAATCACAAACACTGACCATGTGACAGTCTTCCATTCATTGTAAACCACATTGGCACCAACCTATGAAACTACACAAATCTGCAATCTGGATATTTATATATCCCTGAGAAAATACAATCCAATTCTATATTTGAACTAATTGCTGAAGGGATACATACTTGCTAAACCTGGCTGTTCTCTTTTCCCTTTGCAGCAACTTCCTTTTGCAACTATACAGTAGAAAGTTGAAGGCTGTTGTGAAGAGAGAGGGTAAGTATAGGCTTACAGAGAATGCACTCAGCCATACTCAGGATGAGGAGCCGCTGACATCCAGTAAACCCAATGACCCAACTCGCTATCACTACCATGTGCTGAAACCTGTATTGGTCTTGGTTGTGCACCTGTAATACAAAGGTGCTGAATGGAAAGAAGGACATACTGAGATACGTTTCAGAATCTCGTACTTGCACACCACCCGAACAAGTCACATGGCAGATAAGATAGAGCTTCAGTGCTGCTCATGATGGGAAATAGTGTAGATTATGCACAGGACAAGGTATGAATGTCAGGCCTTATCTAAACATTTCTGTACCACTGTTGGATTCGCAAATGTTGAAGACAGCATACCAAAAATAAATAAAAAAGTGCTTGATGGAAGTCAGGAATGTAATACTTGAAGTGTTGGAAGAAGTATTGCTTTACTTAAAGGTGCCATAGAATGGAAAACTGTATTTACCTTGGCATAGTTGACTAAGGAGAGTTCGGTACATTGAACTGACATACCGTGAACCTCAAACACCATTGTTTCCTCCTTCACGTGCAAATCATGAATATGCATATCACAGCGGTAAACCGGGCGAATTACAACAGTCCCTGTGTGTTACGTCACACACGGTAGTCCAGCTCCAACATTTGCATACACCAGCTACTGGAAACACTAACGCTAACACTTACCACTCCGTAACGTTTCTCTCCTATCTCCGACCAACTGGCTGTTCTTCAAATTCATCGGTTTCCTCCTCCGATAAAGGCTCAAACATGTAAGGTTGGATGCCAATAGCCTCCTTGGTTCATCTCTCACAGTTTTGTGAACTTCACTTACTTCTGTGGGCTCTGAGGCAGCCATGGATTGCTCCTTGTAAACCAGCCAACCAGAACAGAGCTCGTCATAATTATTTAAATGAGCCCCCAAAATAAGCAATTCAGCTTGTTTGGGTGAATGGGCCTGTAAAACCACATCTGGACATTTTTTGGATCAACCAAAGTTATATACCTTCTTTGTATTTAAAACACCAGATAGATGCATTCTATGGCACAAAAAATGGTCGTGAAATACTAAACTACAAGAAGAACATATGAAAATGCAGTGCACTAGAGGTAGGAAGTAGTGTTAAATGGAAATACTTAAGTAAAGAAGAGAAATATGTCAATAAAGAACTTCAATGGGCCACACTGCGCTATAATATCCAGGTGCATATTTGTATATAGTGCTTCTACGTTGACATGTTTGGATGCTTAAATTCAAAAGGTGCTTTATTTTTCTTATACGAACTCTTCAAACCCTCTGTGTGAAACCAGAGCCCAGTCTGCTCTATTTGGTTAGCATGCCGACTCTGTTGTCATTGGTCACCAGCTTAAAGATTCCCTTGGCCTATTAAGGCCATACAAGTATTACTGGGTAGTTTATTTAGCTCCAAAAAATAATATGCTGATTCACAAACATTTCTTTTCCTATTTTAGTCGTTGGGAAAAAGTCACGGCCCAGAATGGTAGTGTAGTATCACTGTTTGGCCACTAGGACCAGTCAACCCCAAAAAGGATAATCAGTCTCCTTTAAGAACAATACTTGAGCAAATGTACGTTGTTACTTTTCACCGCTGACAGCTTGGAATTAACCGGTTTTCATATACTGTGTAGAAAGATGACACTTTGGCTCTGAAGTGGTCTAAAAAGAGGTTATTGAAGATGTATGTTCAAATTATTCTTCCTTTGAGTGACATAAAAATAAATTGTAAATTCAATCAAATCTGTCAGTGGGAAACTATGACCGGAAGTTAGTTTGCACTACATGCAACTATAATGATTAGAAATCATCACCTCCTGGCCACAAATAGCTGTACCACAAGCTGACATTTATAGGTGTTGCGATATTTTCTTTGGACCGAAGTGATGGATGATCTGACATTTCTATCCATAGACCCTGGAGCTGGTGGCACATGCTGTGAAGAAGTAATGCTTTTCTTGCAAATTACTATGCAGAAAAAGTCTAACTAGCCAGAATTACAAGGAAGGGATTCATCAAAGAATAGTTCTGTTTCTGTCAGTCCAATAAAGGTTCACCCAGCTGCTCTAAACTATCAGGGCCTTTTACAGCTCAGTTAATTAGCCTTTCTTTACACAAAAAGGCAAATAATAGCTACAGTGGCTGGGTTAAGTCCAGGAAGTCCATTTTTGAATGTGCTGTGCTGCTCCTCATACTGAGAGAAGCCCTTTAGAGGTTTCTTATTGTTACCAGCTTTTGGTTTCATCTACGGGGGAAATAAAAGGACTGTAACAACCTAAATTAAGAGGGTTTTAAATAAAACATACACTGGTTTACTGATAAAGTTATTGCCTTCCTTGACTCCTACCTGACAAGTATACTAGAATGCAGTATTCCCTGCAGTATCAACTCAATCAGAACTAACAAAAATAAATGCTTTCTAAACCCTGCATACGCCTCAACTTTTAGGACAATGAAATGGAGAATGGTGAACAGAAAGAACGAGGAATGGCTTTATTGGTATTTTGGAGGGAAATTCAGTTGAGCATCAAAACATAATATAGCTGAGGAAAACTATGTCCCTGTAACTTTTCATTATGTCAGACATTGCTCCATCCTAAAATGTTATATGTTCAACAAACGCAGAACTGATCATGTTGGCCTGTAGAGTAAATTATCCAACGTCTTTGCAATTCAGATTCCTGCAGCACTGTGGCAGAAAATAACTGCAACTTAATGTGATACTTGTGCTACAGATCCATTGGGATGCAATAGCCATAGAAGCTGTAACTTAGATTGAGACGCATAATCTCTTCATAAAGTTTTATAATTCTCTTCCCTGCAGAATTATAAAACTGTCATCCACTTATTATTTGCAGACAGGCAGTAGGTGAGTGCGTTGATGCAGAGAGTGAGTTTCGGAGAGAAGCTCTTCAGCTGGGCAGAAGGAACGATGCTCATCTGTGCTCGCAACACTTCTGCTTTCTGGACCAGAGAGCTTTAGTCCATCAAATCCTGTGTACTAGACACTTGAAGGACAGAGATAAGGGTTTTACTCTTTCTAGCTAAAAGAAGAAAAGTGTTTTTGATACAGGTGGATCGGGTGGATTTAAAACTGCTGAAAGTGCAGGAAGATGAAATGTTAAGGTTTCTTGAGAACTCACATGTATCCTTCATGTATGGCATCTACAGGAGCTCAAAACCTAGTAGCTCCATCATAGACTGTATATGGGAAGTGGACGGTTTTCAAACCAATGGCTTCGCATTTTAGGTGTTACCATGTAGTTTTTCAGAACCAACAGTGACAAGATGGTGGGAAAGTGTACAAGTGAACTTAACACAACATTTCCATCACAAAGTCATCTTTTTTTCTAGTAATGTGGGTTGCATAAGGAGGGCCCCATGATTACCTGATCACCTTAAATTGCAAGTGGTAAAAGGCAAGATGAAAACGCGGGACACACGAAATGTAGACAATATAGTGGAAGCACTTTTCATCACATGGTAACCCTGCCGAAAGCAATCACTGCTTTCTATTGATTTTACGTTAAATGGGACAATCATTTACAAATGAACATTATGCTGTTTTTAAGCAGAATCTAAACTAGCAATTCAGATCCTAAAATCATTAGGATAATGTGAACCAGAGTAAAAAAACAAATGGGAATTAGGGCAATTTTCTCATTGACTTGCATACAATCCGTTTGTTTTGGGCCCCCTGTTGGATATTAGATAGAATGCAAGTTAAGGGCATTGGCTTCATTTTTCGGTAACCAAGAGTTTGCCGCTTGGGCTCCACAGCCATATATATGTGTACAAATGTATCCCAGTTGTGCAGAAGTCAATGTGAATACATCATCCTCCTGTCTCCCACTGACTGCGTGAACCTCTTTCTCAGATTTTTTTTTTTTTTTTTCTTGTTCCCGACGCTCGGAGATTGGACGCTGATTGCCTGTCCCCTGCTGTCCTGGAGCATGGGAGTGATCTGCAGGCGTGAGGACAGCAGGCCATTATTCAGTCTTTAGATGTGCTGCTCCTTATCAGTGCACAGGGTTGACTGAGGCAGCTGCTCTTGTCAACATGCCAGGACCAAAGTGTCCTCCGGGGGGGACAGAATTTGACGCGACAAACTCTTCCCAAAATAAATAAATAAAAGAAGGTAATACAATAACACACAATAACTCCCAGACAGCAAATGCTCTTGAAGGTGCACGTGCAACCCCCTATGCCTCCGTCTGCTCTACATCATCACCCATCTCTCACTCTCAGTGGGGGCCCTTGTCAGTGCGGAGGACGTGGAGGAGGTGTTTGACAGGTGATGGCTACAGAATGAGGGTGACGATCTTTTGTCACTTCAAATAGAGAGAAGATGACTATCTTAAATGAAAATGCTTCCTGCCGTGTCCCCGCCGTGGTCATCGGCCAGGTTGGATTAAAAGATATCGAGTGTGAGAGGTTGTATTTACCCGAAGTAAATGTGCCTCGATGTCTTTACATTGGTTCCTAGTTAACACAACCAAAAACAATCAAATCGGTTCTTATCATGTGTGATAGAAGTGAAGGTATAGGACCTTTTGGGCAAGGAACCCTGCATTCAGCTCCATAGAATGTTAAAGAAGACATATTATGCTGAACTTTGGGTTCGTATTTATATTTTGTACTTCTACTGTGACATACTTACATGCTTTAATGTTCAAACATTGCCCAGTCTGCTCTGATTGGTTTGCTGGCTGTGTATAATCTCTAAACGGCTATAGACAACATAGAAATGTGTCGGAAATGTCCCGCCTTTTAACATATCACGTTAAAGAGCTAGCCAATAGAGGAGTGACTGTACTGTTACATGATAACATTTCAGTCAGGGGGTGAGTGTGTGGGAGAGAACTTTGGTTTTTCAGCCTTTGTAGACAATTAACATGCACAAACCCCCCCCCCCCCCCCCCCCAATAAGTCAAGGGTTTGTTTTTTTCTCCACAAAATAGCAAAATACTCATCCTTTGTACAAGCTGTTGTCTTCAAATATCCAACAAGGCTTTGCAGGAAACAACATACTGAGTGATGTATTGGTGAGACAACAAATGTTTGCACCAATCAATACCACCAAAGAAATAGATTGTGCTGCAAGAGCCTCTTCAAAAGTTTCCATAAACATTTGGACATGGTTGTTTTCTGTTACTTTGGTTAATAGGAATCCTTTATCAGAAACATATCGGTCAAGTAATCACTTTACCCTTCAAGTAACAAAAACACTTCAAAACACATCTCAAAGCTCATCTCCATCCCTCAAAGGAAAGATATGTAACATCTCATCAATAAAATCCCCCTTTTGTATTTCAAAATACCACCAATGTGCCCAATGTTCTTTATAATGGAATGGGTTGATGATTACAGTCTGAAAGACTTCACATTTCTTACTTAAATGTTACACTTGTACATAAGCCAGCAGGAAAAACTGTCTCAAGATATTTTAAATCTTCCAACTGAGGTTCATAGAAATTGCTCACTGAAGCAGCATGGAACAATTAGCTGAATATGACTTCCATCTTCATCGTACACACATTTCCAAATGTATTATGTTTATGAAATCCTTTGGATGAAATAACACTGCTGATAGCGAGAAGCAGACTCAATTTCACATTTTGGGTATTTGATTTGATTTAAGCTCTTGCAATTTGGATATCTTTGGAGAACTTTCTTTTTATTATTGGATGAAGAACTGTCTTGTGAATATTTTCTACACTTTAAATGGTTTTACTTGTGTATTAAATCTAATAAAATATTTGATTAGAAACCGAAAGCCCAAAGTATGTCTCTTAAACAAAAAATAACCGTACTGGCTGGCTTGTATGTCATTTTGAAAAATGAATAAATAAATACCATACAACTAATAGCATCGTTTTGACCCTACAGGTTTATTTCTATCACCTTCTTTGATGGCGGCCCGTGTAATTCTGAGGATTAATGTATACAGATCTAAGTGTTTACTATTATGCTTTATGCTACAGGGTAATACAATGGGACACAAAGGGGACAGTCTCTTTCATGACGTTAATGCATAAAATAAGCAGTAATATATAGGTAAACATAAAAAACACATTGCATAATAACACTCCTCTGCAGTCCATGTGTGTGCAGGTATATTATTCTCTAATGCATTCACACTATTTTGAGAAAATCTAAGCTTTGTGTAGTTCCACGCTGGGTTTTCATCCTTAGGCAGGGAAATTGCGAATAATTCAAGTCTGTCATGCAAAGAAACGTAGGAAAGCAAAGGTAAACGCAGTCTTTGCTTCATGATGATGATGATGATGATGACGATGACTAAGATGATGATGATGATGATGATGATGATGATGATGATGATGATGATGATGATGATGATGATGATGTTCCTCAGATAGTTAGAACAGGGATTTGTGACCTTTTACGAAAGAAATATGTAAGAATTTCATTAAAAAAAAGAAAAACCTTAGTGTCCAATTGTTTACACAAATAGAGCAAGTAATTGCTTCACTGTTTCCATTTTCTGCACACAGCAAACATTTTGACATTGACTCGTTATGATGATGCAAGTTTTCCCCCAGCTTTGAAAACATTGCATGTATTTACTGTGAGAAATCAAATAATGTCTGCTGCTTCACTGCAACAACTGGATATTAAATCGTCTTTTTTGGTTGGGTCGAGAGGCAAGGTTCACAGTGGACACATTGCTAGGACTAACAGGTAGAGACAGACAAACATTACCACTCACATAACAACTCAACTATTAGCCTGCATGTCTGTTGACTGTGGGAAAAAGCCGGAGGAAACACGCAAACTCACCCAATAGTATACTACTGTGAGGGGAAAGAATTACCGTTGCACAATTGTACCCTAAGGGGTTGAAATTGAATATTTGAAGATGCGCAATTCAATATTTGTACATCAATAATAGGCATTGCTTGGGGAGTCACAGAATACACGGACCAAAAAAAGGTAACCGTTTTCCAATACAGTAAAGAAAAACAGACACAATCAGATTACTGGTACATTAAGCATGTTTTTATATTAGGGGCAACTGTCCATACCCAAATTCAATTGGCTTCCTTCTTCAGTCTAAAGAGTAAGGCAATCTTGCCAGGATCTTGGCCATCCTTGGAGAAATCAGGATACAGTACTATTGTCAATATGAGGGCCATGGATGTACATTTAAAGAATGCATGGGCCCGAAAACACTTAACATTTTACCTATTTAAATTAGCATAAAATGCAGCTTGTTTAAAAAAAAAAAAATTCATGCGGACGGTAGGGTCAGAATTTGGCGTAAACAAAATGAAAGCATGGATCCATCCTGCCTTGTATCAACAGTTCAGGCTGGTGGGGGTGGTCTAATGGTGTGGGGGATAATTTCTTGGCATACATTAGGCCCCTTAGTACCAATTGAGCATTGTTTAAACGCCACAGCCTACCTGAGTATTGTTGCTGACCATGTCCATCCCTTTATGACCACAGTGTACCCATCTTCTGATGGCTACTTCCAGCAGGATATCGCACCATCTCACAATTCGCAAATCATCTCAACCTTGTTTCTTGAATATGACATTGAGTTCACTGCACTCAAACGGTCTCCACAGTCACCACATCTGAATTTTATAGAACACCTTCGGGATATGGTGGATCAGGAGATTTGCATCATCGATGTTTGATGCTATCATGGCAATATGGACCAAATCGCTGAGGAATTTTTCCTGTACCTTGTTGCGTCTATGTGACGAAGAATTAAGGCAGTTCTGAAGGCAAAAGAGGGTCCAGACCGGTACTAGCAAGGTGTACCTGATAAAGTTGCCAGTGAGTGTATGTCTAGGGATCTCTCTACTGTATTATCTTGGGCCTTCTCCATAGATGCTGATTGTAATATATAATTTAGATGATAGAAACATGTTTGCAATTTTCTGTGTCCTGACTGCCCATCTATGCTGTAGTCAATTTACCAAATGTGTGGTTCTATAAATTGATGGTTTGCGATAGCCGCATGAGTCAGGGCGATACCTTGGAACCTGCTGAACATACTTCTTCTAAATGTCATAAAGATGAAACATTTTTTAAATCCACAATCTACAGCATACATCAATTTTCATTACGTGGTTTTCAACAATTGACGAGTGGAAAATGATTGGATATAATGTAGAAACACTAATTATTTTTTCATATACATAAAACTATAACCTGCCAAAATAAATGGTTAACATTTGTTTCCACTACAGCTCCTTCTGGCTTCAATCAATACCATGTGACGTCAAACATTTTAATTTCCCTGTCTGTATTACAGGCCTCTCCATCAGTGCATAGTGTTGACATGAATATTTACGCACGCTGAGGGGTTGTATCGACCCCTTTTGTTCCTGCAGTTTCCTCGCTGCGAGCTCCTTTTAAGGTGACCAGGCAGAGCGCATATTAACCATCTCATTCCCCAGATGTCCCCATGTCATATTCTTTCAGTCTGACAAAAGTCTGGGCTTAAAATAGCGAGTACTCCAATCTAAAATTAAGCCCTGTTCAATCATACATAAGCCAAATTTCAAAAGAAGGCAGTTGAATAATGGACAGAAAGAGATTTCCCCCATGCAGCTATTGTGTTCTACATCTGAGTTAATGCAGAATCCAGTAGCCATCTTCACTCTCACACTGTCTTACAGTATACTGTATGCTGTGGCATGCTGGAACATGTTACTCCTTTATCCAAAGAGAAGTTTTTTCAATTCAATCAAACATGTTGCAGTCCAAAAAAATGATGAACTCCACAAGATGCTCTGCAGGAGGCTGTAATTATTCCTTTCTTTGCATTTTCACATATTTTTCCAGCAGGGAATACAACACCCAGAATGTCTGTAATTCTTTAAAGAATATTTTATAAGTCGCGCATGTACTATAGGGGTGTAGTGTGCACAGTGGTAGCTTTGAAAAACCTGGTTTCTCCTCTAAAAATACATTTTCCAAAGCAAAGTGAGCAGCCTGAGTTATTAAAATATGCTTATATTTTACTGAGAATCTAGCGCTCCTGTCAGACGGCATAATGAACTGGCAGGATGGAGACTCTGACTTCGAATTAAATAAACATCAAATAGACAATTCACAATTCTGACAACCTTGATTAGGCCCTCAATATGTTAGAAAATGGCTTTTTTCACATTAGGTTCTTTCCTGATACAGAAACACATAAAAACGAAGCTCAATATTTTTAGTTGCTCCAGCCATCTGTTCAATCAATTATGAGAAAATGTCAGATTCTCTGAATGTATTTCATGCTCCATTGGACCTGTTTTCATAGATGTTGCAGCTCTTAATACCTGATGAATTGCATTACCTTAGGAAATACATGGGTTGACTGGCAATCAGGAGTTGACCCAACACACTTTGGGACAATCAATTTGTTTTTGTTATTTTGGTGTGATCGGCCTATTAAACATGTACATTGGCCCATTGGTTTTTTTCCTTAACTGACACAGGGCTGGCCAAATCAAATCTTTAAAAAGTTTCCCTTTAATGGCACGTTGTATGGTGGCCGACAGGTGCAAGCATGCTACAATGGCCCAAAACACTTTCATTAGGAGAAACGCACTGCAGTTTGAAAAACATTGCAAATATAAAACCACATATTTGCCAAAACACATGCAACTTGGAAGCACTTGCAGCATTTCAAAAACATTTGCAGACTTTAGGGAATATGCACAGGTTTGACTAAAAGCCCTGCATAAACAAAACGCTGCAAATACAAGACGTCACTCTTGCAGTTAGTCTGTTTCACAACTCTAAGTGTTTGGTCAGTATGTTTGAAATGACTAGGTTAGCTACATTAGCTAGCCTGCTTCAGCAGATCTGCAATATCGGAAGGGATCATGCGATCACATTGTTAAAATAAGCTGCTAAAACGTACGTTTAAAGTAAGTTTCCAGTGGCTGACAGTTGGCCACCTTAACTTCCCTGAACGTCAACAAGAGCTCTGGTCCCACTCATTTTTAGTGTCCCCGTTTCCTTTGTGTTTTGAGCTTCTTGCCGCCTTTTAGTAGACGCTGCGCCTCATATGTGCTGTGCCTCATATGTGCTGTCAGTAAGTCAAGCTGTGTTTACATTTGCATGTGTTTTGGCACATTTGTGTTTTTTTAATTGCATCATTTTTGAAAGTGGAGCGTCTTTCTTCTGATGGAAGGTTTTGGGCTGTTATAAAGTGTTTGCCCGTCAGCCACCGTAAACAAAGCCTATTATTATAATAAGATGAAAACATCCAAAACATCTCAAAAACATTTAGTTTAAGTTGAGGTTTAGTCATTTGCTGGCTCTGTCATCGGCATCAAACTGGACCCCTTTGAAGCTGTGGTGGAGAGGAGGACTTTGAACAAACTGTTTTCTATCATGGCTAAACCCACCCACCCTCTCCACCTGCAGCTGGAAGGTCAGCGGAGCTCCTTCTCCAACAGACTGCTCCAGCTCCGCTGTTACAAGCACAGATACAGGAGAAAATTCCTGCCCACTGTAATAACCCTGTACAATAATTCCCCCCTGGCTGGCAGACAACTCACTGCTCCATAACCTCTCTGTTAACTGTACATAACATGCACAATTTACACTTGCACTTTACACTGTACACTTATATTATACTTTCATTTAATATTCCATTTTATTGCACTATTTTATCTGTATATTTCTTATTTTTATTATATTGTATTTTGCTGCTGTAACACAAACATTTCCCAGTTTGGAATGAATAAAGTATTTCTGATTCTGATCTGATTCTGATTCCCAAAACAGCTGGTCACAGACATTTTTATCAAGCAAACAGGAGAAAAAAAGGACAGTTTTTGGTATTTGAGTGAGTATTTGGGGCAGCAGGACGGAGTATGTGTGATTGAGTCAGAATTAACCACACTTTTGTGTTTATGGTGATGATGCCACCATGTACAAATTTGATTTTAGTAGTTTTAGCAAAACAGTGGCACAAAATAAGAAGATTTATCAGGTCTTGTTACAAAGATGTGTGATAGCATGATAATAATTGTTTGTCTTTTTTAGGATTTGTTTCACCAGACTTATCTATGACGTCAATAAAAAAAAAAAACTTTTAAAGAAGTGCACAGGCTGTTTGTCGGGGTTGAGCATCCACTCACAAGATGTCAGAAACTGTTTTTCGGTAAACACCGCTAACACACACACACACACACACACACACACACACACACACACACACACACACACACACACACACACACACACACACACACACACACACACACACACACACACACAGTCTGCAGTAGTCTCTGGCTCGCCGGCTGGCTCTTTGACAGCAGCATCTGCGAGAATGTGAGCGCTGCAGTGGATGACACTCTGCTCCGAACTGTCACGGGAGCAGATGGTTTATCAATTCAAAGCAAAAGATGGTAAAAAATAGAGAATCATGCTTCAAGAAAAAAGCAAACAAACAAACCACTGAACGATCAAAGTGTCAGCGGCCTTTGGATCCCTTTCCTCTTCTCAAAAATGCATTAAAGGAAGACGCTGCTGTTAAAATTCATACATACAGCATTCTGGGAATCTTACTTTGGAAGCATGTGCATGTGTAGAGGGCAAATGTTTTATTCTCTTTCAGATTGATGGTTGGTAGAATTGCAGTCCAGGCACACTTTAGCTTTTTGTATAGGCTGCATAGTGTTAGAATGAGCAATAATGGGGGAGCTATTGAATGATAAATCCATATTGGCATTACTGGGGATTTTATGGGATCAAATAAAAGGCCTCTTCAATGTAAAAACACACAAATGAGTTCAATTTAAATGCTGAGTTTGTTTCGATTTACAGAGTTTGAAAGGGAGTCTGTTACTTCTAGAAGCATTCCTTTCAAATGTCTTCCTGGTTGGTATGTGTCCTTCTTACAAAGAGCCGTAAAGAAGGAGCAATAAAATCCATGTTGTCATTACTGAGGATATAATATATATAATCAGATAAAATAAAAGCTTGAGTGTGTTTCCTTTGAAGGTCTACAAATGATTATGTGCTTTATAGTTGTTTGTCTCGCATGTAGTCATTGTATCTCTCTTTGTAGTCGTGTCACCTCTCTTGTTGTGATATTGTGTTTCTTTGTAGTCTTTTTGTGTCTTTTTTTGGCAAATTGTGTGTATTTTTCAAGTTGTTTTGTCTCTCTTTGTATTCTTTCTGTCTTTTTGTGGTCTTTTTGTGTCTCTTTGTAAACATGTTGTCTTTCTTATTGTCATTGTGTGTCTCTGTGAAGTCATTTTGTCTCTCCTGCAGTCTTTTGTATCTCTTTGTAGTCATGTTGTGTTTCTTGTTGTCATGTTGTGCCTACATATGGTCATGTTGTGTGTTTTGTAGTCATTTTGTATCTCTTTGAGGTCCTTTTGTATCTTATTGCAGTCGTTTTGTTACTTGTAGTTATTTAAGGCCTATTTGTAATCGTTTTATGTTTCTTGTAGTCATTTTGTGTAGCTTTGCAATTGTAAAAACAATGTGCTGAGTTAGTTTCCTTAGAAAGTTAAAAAGTGAATAACTGTGCTTTATCGGAGCAATTCCTTCAGGTTAAGATGAGTTTCTCCCAATGGATAATGTGCGAAGGTCTAAACTCAAACGACGGCACCGCTTCATATTTGAAAGGATTCTGCTGGTGAGAACCCCGAAGCGTAACCAAAATGATGAATTCATTTCATGTGCCTCAATTTGCATCTGAGTAATGAGTTTACAATCAATCGGATCTAATGTGATATGTCTCTCATGGTGATGCACATTTTCACAGCAAATTGAGTTTTACACAACCTGCCAAATCGAATGTATGAAGACGAGGACAGGTCAATCTGGCTTCAGAAAACGCTTATATTTCACATTCAAGCCTGTGATTTGTGGCCTGAAAGCTCCTGAATTTATCAGTCAGGTACTAACAAGTGCAGCAAAAGTCCTTTTAAAAGGTCAGCTGTCCATCGAGAGGTGTGGACTCTCTGAATAATTCATCCTCACTGTTATCCTTTGGAAATTGAGAGCAGGAAATCAATTCCACATGCATGGCACCACTGTCCATATTTACCGCCTCCGTGTCTTGGGCAACATTCATTCTTTAATTAGAAGATAATGAACAGGTATAATCGATTTTACAAGGTGGAGCTGTGTAGTTTCTGAGTAGAAATCCCTTCCAGGTAGTGAAGATACTTTTATGACAATGTCTAAGATGTCAGCAACAAGGTCAAAGTCAGTGTAAACATGCCGGCACAGCTCTGTTTCTGCACTGCGCAGTAAAACGGTGCCTAGCAGAGCTTTGTGGGATTTTGTGAATCATAAGACAATGGGGCCCACCGCCTCTCCAAAGTGATAGCAAGACACAGAGACATACTTCTATTAAGGCTGTTTTAGCATCTTTGTGTTGTGTATCTTTGTGGTGGCTGTGCTGTCTTGTTGTCATTTCCTGAATCTTTGTAGTCACTTTGTATCTATTTGTGGTCATTTAGTGTGTCTTTGTTACATCACATCTGAATCCAGAGGATGTAATGATAGATGTTTAAGTGTCATGACAGTGTGAATGTGTTGAAATGCTAAATGAACTTCAGTGCACACCGATAGAAAAGTTGTATTGTATCGTATTTCAGTCATTCATCTCTTTGAGCCTTTTATTAAGCTCAATCACTGAATACACAAATGCAACTCATGTCTCCACTGAAGAAAATGATCTGACTCTTTTTACAGGTTCCTCAGAAGGCCCTTTACTGCAAGCTCATTCTTCTATATGATGGACCTGTTACCATCATGTTGCTCTATTGTTTATTCTCTTTTTGTGCTGAACAAACACATGTATCAGAAAATACATCTACTTGAGTGTTATGACAAGGCTCGACAAAACCTAGAGTGAAGAATGCAAGCTTGTAAAGAACATGCCTTTAAAATCAGTTTTGCAAATGAGGAAAAAATGGCATTCACCACATTTGTTCGAGGTCAGAGTGACACGTGAACAAACACTGACTGCAAATACAATTTAACGGTTTACAAGAAACCCCACAGGACACCTTTAACAAACTGATAAAGGAACATGATATGTTTTTTTTTTAATTTGTTTTATTAAGATTACAATTATTGCCAAAGGAATTGACAATAATTACATTATCACAACATGTAAAGAAAACATGTCAACATGTGGTCATTTTGTGGTTATTTGAACAGTTAACTAAATTAACTTTCCCAGTGTGGTATTGTTGTAGTTAAACTGTGGAATATGTCACCAAATGATTTAAAGGGCTGTATGAACATCTTTGGGTTTAAGAAAATGTATGAAAAACTAATAATTAGACAATATGAAGATGCCATGTTATCTGTTGTGCTGATGGTAGTTTATTATGTTTGACTTTTTATTTTACATTTTTCATCTAACTGTAACTACTGGTTTGTAGGCAGCTGCATATAGAACTTAGCATATCTAGTGTCAACACTGTGAGTGGATGGAGCATGAGCTCTGTTTGCTATTACAAACCTATTTTTCTTTGCTGTATCTTCTGACTATTTGCAGCTGGAGTGACCCATTTCCCTCAGAGCGATCATTAAAATTCATTAAAATTTCATCTGATCTGTCTCTAATTTAAGACACATGTGACAAATCACCAGTCCTGCCATATAGGCGTTGCTACGTCCTCTGGGGACGAATGAAAATCAGCTTTATGAAAACCCTATCTTCTCCATAGCAACCATTCAGCCATGCAGAGCCAATCACATTCCAGCAATCATCTTTTGGCCCTTGTGGGTGGCATTTTAAAGAGCCATCTTTACCGTGGAGGGAGAGGGGAGAATGGAGAGAGAGCACTCCAGCGTGGCCTATGGCACATGAGCCGTGACGTACAGATGAGTAGAAGCTCCTTGTTTACCTTGGGATGTCCTTGAAAACACTGTTGATGTCATTTTCCACCCACACAACATCAGTTTCCTTTAGGCTCCCTTCTTCCTGCAGAAAAAAACAAGCTTAAAGGCACACAATGGACTCACATGCAGCTTGAACAAATCCATCCTGTAGTCAAGGATTTTACTCAATGAGTCAAATTAATCAATATCAAAGAGTTTATCTATGTTTTGACCAGTGGCGGCTGGTGGTTAAAATAAAGTATGAAGCACAAAGTTGCGGACAGGGGACATGCCCCACCGTAGGACATTTTTGAAAATTAAACCCTGAAATGGTGATTTCAGGTGAATTTTGGAGAAAGAAATTGAGACTTAAATATTATTTTATTAACTTTCAACAGATTGAAGGTATCACATATTACTGCATTCAAGCATTACATGACCATGCTCCTACGGATAATTGTCAAATGGCTGTGGAAAATACTGGAATTTTCACTAAGGCTATGTCCCTGTCTGGGGTTTGGGGGACATAAACAGTAGCCTATTATATTCTCCTGCCTCAGCAGTACCCAAACAAACTAAAGATTTAATTAAATGTATTGCCAACTGGGGTTATTCAATAAAAAAACTAAAGGACCGGGAGAGGCCAAATTAACAATAAGTAACAACAGGAGGATACCTATTTTGAGTGGAATAAACTTGACCACAAAGCAAAAGTCAAACAGCAGAAATAAATCTCATACTACAAAACGTAGAAGAAATGTCCCCCTTCATTCAGATATTACAAACTATTTACAATTAAACAAGTAATAATTAGGTATATTATTGCTGTAAGGCGAAACATCCTAACAGTTTCAAAATGCAGAAACACTTAAGACTGCCTGCATGACTTTTATTTCCTTAGCAACCGTTGCCACTAGTAAACAAAACCCAAGTCACGTTTGAAAAGAAATCGGTTGATTGAAACATTATTTTATAACTTTGCCTACTTTACCGTAGTTTAAAGCGCTGCTCCAGCCACGATTTGGCTCTCATTTTGCCGCACGTTTTCTATAAACACGTTTTCTTTCTGTTTTAGATTAGTCACATGCCAGCTAGCTACCTAGCTAGCTTGCTACTGAACCCAATGACGGATGTCTAGCATCCATGGATTTTAAAGCATTTTGAAAGAAATAATAAACGTTGATCGGATCTATAACGTTACAGAAGCAAGTGTGTATCTTGTTTCGAACAGTTAGGGCCCTTTCATAGTCTACGCAAACTACCCGGACGCGAACGCATTGAGCTACGCAAGGAGGGTTTGACACGTACTTGCGTAGCAAAATGTGTAGTCCAGATTTTTGTAACGCGCCGCAAGCGCGACTGCCATTTCACGCGTTTCCAATAGGGGCGCTGATGAGAATTACTGTACTGTACTAAATCGCTATTAACAGATACTACTACTATATAATACTATACACCGATTCGGTGAGCGATTTGTGTATGTCGCCATCTAGCGACAGGGCCATTGCTGCGGTGTGCGTGCTCAATCATTACACTCATTATCCATTCAACAGTCATTGATGCTATCAATAATAGCAAGATAACCATAACCCCAAATGAATAAAGTTACTTGGTTGGACGATGTCAAACAGTGGCCTCCAGTTACTGATGAAGGTATCTGAAATTACTGATATTAATTCATGAATTAATATAATTAAATATTAGTAAACGGAAAGTAGAAGGAGATGTAAACACAGCTAGCTTCCGTTGAATTGACTTACTGACCTTAGCATGCTAACTAGCATTTAATCTTTAAGGACAGCCCACGTGATTAAAAAATAATGTCATTATTAATGTTGGAATTAAATACTTGTTTCAGCAATAAGTATGACATATTAAAATAGGATACAGCAAGAAAATAGACTGTCAACACACATCGCTATGTGTTGACGTTTGTTGTAGCTAACATGCTAACGCAAGCTTACATGACATTTCATTAACATGATATGGCTGCGACGTGATCAAAAACAAAAACACTTTTTTGCTTCGTTTTAGATATTCAGGAGTATTTTATTCTTCGGCTGGCCAGTGATGACCAACAAAACAAAAACTACAGGTCACTGATAGAAGGTCAAAACTACCTGAGCTCTGGATGGGTCGGGCAAATTGTGTGTCTCGCATACAGACTTCTTCCATAATTGAAGCTTTTGGCTGTTATTGAAGCAGCCGATGACGGCACACGCCCTTCCAGACTGTCTGGGCATAATTATTGCTTTTCACAAATCTCGTTCACAAATCCAGCGAAATATCCCTTTTACTGTCTATGGAAATACCGCAAAATACACACCGCACGCACACCGCATCAATGGCGGCCGCTCTACTTCCGGTCACTTCGCCGAATCGGTGTATAGCAACCATTGCTGACAACGAGGAGCGTCTATGTGAATTAGTTCATGTGCATCAGCATCTTTATGACACTGCGAGCGCTTCACATTCAGATAGAAACGCAGTTGAAAATGCATGGCGAGAAATAGCGCTGGACCTAGATATCGATGTTGATACCATAAAAAAAAAAGTGGAAGCAGATGAGGGACCGATTCGTGCGAGCCCAGAAAAAATGGAAGCAGGCAGCAAAAACTGGCGAGGGGCAGCTGAGTTTCGGCTACCCCACAATACTTTCTAGTCTCGATTGGCTTGCTGAGTACATCAAGCTGCTGGCGATTCAGGAGAAGCAAAATGAGGCACCCTCTTCTGTAGCCATTTTCCTTTTTTCTGCCAGACAGACAAGTCACCGGAGACTCTGCTACCCCTTGTTGGATGAGCGGTGTATTGCATCTGACAAGGCACAGCGTAGCAACTGACACGCGTTCTGTATGTACTAAAAATACGCGTGTGAACCTTGCGTTTACAACTGCGTCCGCGTAGCTTGCGTAGACTATGAAAGGGCCCTAATGTTACCCTTACAAGCTCTCGTTAAAAGAATGAACTTAGCCTCCCTTACAATGAAACTCTCCCTGTTTTGTCTGTCAACTACCTCCAACTTTTTCCATATTAATTTCAGTCTTACTCATTAGAGACAATCCTGTTAATCCTGTCGACCACGTCGTTGAAGTTTGCTGAAAGCAAAGCCTTTTCCGAAATCTGACCTTTATGTTGTACTCTCTTTAAACGTTAGCGCAGCAAAGCACTAACACGGACACACAGAATATTGTGGCAGAGAGTTGGTGGTGATGAACATTGTTATTTGTCAGACCTACTGTCAATCATCTTTACATGAATGCGCAAGGACGCACACAATTGATTCAAAGTGGTGAAGCGGCGCTTAACGACAACGCCACAAAAGGTGAATTGACCAATCAAAAAATGAGATATCGTCCCACTGACCGCCAGCCACACGCTTAACATATTGAAGTGGTGCTTAATTGTGTAACGCCAAGTTTGGCCTGTGAGAGCCACTGCTTGTACAGTTTACTTTAATAGAATCGGAAGATGAAACCCTGCACACACAGTGAAATTGGTCCTCTGCATTTAACCCATCCTAGTACTAGGAGCAGTGGGCAGCTATTGTGCAGCGCCCGGGGAGAAATGGGGAGGGGGGATTGGAGGTGTCCGGTGCCTTGCTCAAGGGCACCACAGCAGGGCCTAGGAGGTGAACTGGGACCTCTCCAAGTAGCAGTCCACCTTCCTTATTTCAAGTCTGTTTGGGGACTTGAACCGGCAACCCAGTCCAATCCCCTACTGACTGAGCCACTGCTGGACTTTGTCAGTTTGTCTATGCAATACACAGCAGCAAAATATAACATAAACACGTCCACGTGATGTTTTTCACTTTTGTGAATTTTATTGTTAAGCATCGCTTCATCTGCTTAAATGGACGGGCCGCCACTGGTTTTGACTCCTGAAAATGAAAAAAAGACTCACATTATTATGAAATTTGGTGGAAATTCATGTTCAACAAGCCACAAGAGTAACTGATAATATTTTTGGGGGAGAAATATTCATTAACGTTTCTGTTTTTGTGCTGTCAGCATCAAGTGTGAACATTAGGTTTGGTGTGTTTTGTTTAAGTACTGTTAGATACAGTAGTAGGAGTTGAACCAGGTTTATTATAATGACGAGCATTGTAAAATAATCTTGTACGCTCCAAGCAACCAAAACCACAGACCAAAGCTGTTTAAAAAACACCAACTGTGCAATGATTAGAACTATTCCATATTTCCTGTCTATTGATTTTCATATGAAAAAAAACATTAGTTATCTTGTTTTTACCACATCAAAACAAAAATGGCTACCACTACCTGCTTGGCTAACATTACTGTCCAAAGCATATTGGCTACCAGCTCATACAAAGAAAATGTCTTATCACCCTCCCACCCACCTTCTTTGCTTTCTCTGTTGCCGGGTAAAGTTTCCACAGGATTACCTACAAAAAGCTATTGTAAAGTTGCACATTAGGTAAATGCTCCCTGGTAGCGCTGCAGTGTGGGCTTTTATTGTGGACGGTAAGAAGTGACGGAGAGTGGCTAATATGTGCTGCTCTTGAGCTCTTGATGCGGGGGCAATAAAGAGTTTGATGTCTTAGCTCATATTACTGAGTCTCCATGTTATTATTTCATCACCTTCATCTGTATGGACCTGTCTCAACAGCTTTCCTCTTCCTTTGCGCTGTAAATCAAACCTACATTTTCCCAGGAGATCATAGGCCTACTCAGTGACACACAGTTGCATAGCGAGAGCAAGACTTATAGGGACACTTTTTGAAATATAAACTATTTACATGGTGTCATTTTCCTGCAGCTTCGATTTTGTCCAATCAACATTGACTTCACAATGTAAAGCAAAAACATTTTTGTTGCCACTTTGAATGAAATATCTGTTTTTTCTCCTCCAGGAATCCTCAATGCACTTAATGCAGATATTAAAATGATTAAAATGATTTTTTTCACATCATCAAAATAGCAGTATGAGCTCTCTTTTTCAAAGATTCAAGAGATTGAAAGATTTATTCATCGCATACATAATTGTAGACAGTAAAGTTTGCAGTGAATTTTTATTTTTCATGGACAAGGTATCTTGGGGTATCATAAAATAAAATAAAACATACATATTTCTTCAATAACAACAAAGGCCCTGCCAGAAAAGTGGAACATTGTAAAAGAAAAGACATGCATCGCATTAGAGAGATGTCCGAATAGGAAAAAAGGTTTAAAAATAGGTAGCATTATATAATGCCTCATTGTATATATTTAACATTTCAATATAACTGTCATGCAAAGGAAATGTAGGAGTTTTATGTTGATTTGTATTAGTTAAAAATAGGGCTATTAACGTGTTATTATTGCGTTAACATATACATTAGTTAACACCAACAATTATTGTATTGCGCATTAACTGTTTTTTGTATTAACCCTTAGATGCATAAGTGGGTCAAAAATGACCCGGTGAGGTTGTTTTCTTGAAATATCTTCGTAATGAAAAATTGTTATCATTTAATATTCCAGGTATTCCTCAAAAACATGTTTTTGATATAATGCCATTTACATTTTTAACTTACCTTTTATACATTTTAAGAAATTGTAGTTTTTGTATTACTACCCCAAGCTTCCATAAGTGGGTCAAAAATGACCCGCATGCATTTTCTATGGAATCCAATGGGAACCTTTGATTCTTATCAACTGTGGCTGTCAGGAATACATTAACTGTGGACCACACAGACTATATCTGAAGTGTCACCCCTCAGGAAGATTATTTTACACAGCAAGAGCTGATACGTGTAAGTATTATCCTCATATAATATTGTGAGTGTGTCTTTCATGACTGTTGTTATTATTATGTATCAATAAATTAGCCTACTTTATAACTAGCTAACACTAGCTAGCTAACTAAGATAGCTAACATTACTATATGTATTGTGTGTGCGTGTGTGTGTGTGTGTGTGTGTGAGTGTATTCATTTATATAGCTACATATTGATCTATTGAAAACATTACTCTTATGTTTCCTCATCCAAGGTGTCATGGCTGCTAGATACACAGCTGAAATGGTCCTACAGATGCTGGATGATGGAGAGGCAGTAACGGGGTTGGACTCCGTGTCTGAAATTTCTGATGATGAGGACCCAGACTATTGTCTAGGTGGCAGTGGCAGTCGCCCACCTGGAAATCCAACTGAACAGGATCAATCTGACTCAGAAGATTCCTCTTCTGTGTCTTCTGAAGAAGAAAGTGTCCAAATCATGTCCAACAGAATGAGTCGGAAGGGCTCTTACTGGAGCGAGTTACCTCCCACCCAGGGCAGAACACAGAGCCACAGTATCCTCAGAAGTCGGTCAGGGCCTGCACAAGGGCTTAGCACCACTGTCTCACCAAAAGATGCATGGGAGCTCTTTATCACTGATGATATAATACAAGAGGTGATGAAGTGCACAAACTTGGAAGGACGGAGAGTAGCAACAGCTAGAGGAAAAGAATGGAAAAATGTCACCAAAGATGAATTCATGGCCTTCATTGGATTGACCCTGTTTGCAGGAAGTGAGAAGAACTGGGATGTATCAGTCCATGAGCTGTTTGGGAGTCCTCTAAATAATCCCATGTACAAGGCTACTATGGCTGTTGGAAGATTTGAAGACATTTGCCGTACCTTGCGCTTCGATGATAAGAGGACCAGCACCCAGAATTCAAGAGCGGCATCACCAATGCACGACGGCTCTTCCTCAAAGAGCTGTCAAAGGAGCTTGTCACACCACACATGAGGAGTCGACTGGAAGGCTGCCCCCAACTGCAAACCCCGATTATTGAAGCAATGGAAAGGTGTGGGATGACAAAAGCCACAACCCAGCCACAGAAAAGAAGCAGACAGGGCCAACCAAAGAGAAAGAGGTGTCAGATCTGCCCAAGTAACAAAGATCGCAAAGTCAACAATAGGTGTGGGAAATGCAATGTACCTGTGTGCAATGATCACAGCCAGAAACAAACTGCATACAGTGATGAGACAAGAAGGCAAAGCAGGGAAAAGAGAGAGGAACTGTCAATGACTGGACAGTTACACACATACATACACACAAACACACACACAGATAGACACACACACACACACACACACAGACACACACACACACACACACACACACAGACACACACACACACACACACACACACACACACACACACACACACACACACACACACACACACACACACACACAATGGATGTTGACATTTTTCTATTGCTGTTCTGGGTAATTTTCTTTTTCAAAAATGTTAAAAAGTGAAAAATAAAGATATTTCAAACATGAAATCATTCTTGTGTGGTCCTGAATATAACACTAAATATTATACAAGTGATTATTCTTAACCAAATTGACAAAAATGGCATAAAAACACATTGATTCTAATATGGGTCATTTTTGACCCACTTATGGAAGGGTGTAGGGTCCAGTCACTCGTGCATCTAAGGGTTAATATTGTTATTTTGATAGTCCGTTGCTCACTGGCTCTCAATACACACACAGATCACAAACCATGGGTCACAGGAGGGGTGGGATGTTGATCAGTATTGGCTTAGGATGGGCATCATCACGCGTCTTAACCAATGAGAGCATTTGGGGCGGGCCTTAGACTGGTACACTGATCACATGAACCGAAACAGAAAATAACTGGCGGGGACAGAAACATTGGGAAAGATACCAAATTCTTACCTGGATATCTTAAATCTCTCCCAAAAGGCGGAGTTGATATAACTTATAGTTATTTGTAACCACTGCTCAGTTTAAAGTTCTTATCACTGGACTCTGAAGGTAAGTTGTTCTTCTATAGCAGGGGTGTCCAAACTTTTTCACTGAGGGCGACATCCAGAAAAAGATACGAAGGGCTGGGCCCCTCACTAGAGGTGAGGTATATTGCCTCATATGTTAGTTATCAGTTAGCTAAATCAGTCAAATGAAGGTAAATTATGCTTAAACTTGAATATGCTTTAATAAAGAAAACAGCCTACATCACAGCGTTATTTGTTCGATATTTAATACCTTATCTGTTTGTGTTGTTGGGCTGGATTTCCCATTAACATATATTCCTTTGTAGGTAATTCATTCCTGAATAAATAACTTCTACTTAAGATGACTGTACAAGGATCACGCTGTGTTACTAGATCACAAAATGAAAGATAATTGATTGAAACGTTTCCCATCACCTCTGCTGATTGTGCCATTTATTTCTAAAGCCAATCACCAATCAGACAGTGTAATGTGGGAGTCGTGTTGCTTCGACGGATCACTTTGTTGTTTATTTTCTTCCGAGACTACAGCTTTTTTTTATGGTGTCACGTTGAAATTTCAGCACTTTTTTCCCATGCAGTCTGGCATGTATCCATATAATTAATAGCTTCACAGCCTCTGGGAGTTCAACAGAGTCCCCTGCCCTGGCAGCAGTGACTTCCTCATTTCTGTACAGTTATAGCAGGAGTCGACTACAGTGCCTTTGTTCTTTCTCGCTTTGACAGCTCGCCTGACGAAGTTTACCTGAGAATCTGGGTAATAAATCAAGGCACCTTGGTTGTCCACTTAATAACACCTCATACTCAGCAATTATCTGCTGAATCAGATTGGTCACTGCAAGTCAAGGGAGCTATAAATCTGTACTACCTCCTGATCCCTCAGATATATCTCAGGGAAATGAGAACGGTGAAGAACCTGCTGACTTGTCATTGTTTTTTTTTCCACTAAGGAGAAAACAAAGAGAGGTTAAGGAGAGCAAGGAAAGGTCTGTTGAGTAGAAATGATGCAATATATTAGGGTAGATATAAAAGAATGCACTGTATGTGCTGAATATGATTTAAAATGAATGAATTGCAATAAATTCAGCCATAATTTTTTAGAAATGCCTTAAACACCTTGTGCAGTATATATTTCAAACCAGTTCCACACCTATGGTACGAACATGTTAAATATACAATATATTGTCCTCTACTATAGGGCTCTCTAAATCAAAACAGCAACAAAAAAACAGAGTTTGGTGGCATCCTGAAGTATCATTCGGATTATGTTTTTCTTTGCGGTTAGCCTCTCATGGTAAGGATTCCTGAAGAGTTCAGAATTCAGGAGATTGTTAACCCGAGCAGAATAAGATTCAAAGTGAATAAAGCAGTTTCAAGTCCAGGTCAGCGTGCAAAGATTCAGACGTTCAATGACTTTAATACACATTGTGAAAAGCTTCTCCTCTGCAGTGTTCTCCGTTACTACATTTTGGGATAATACAAGCACGCTCAACAACATACTTTGAGACATTTTAATGCAAAATTGTAATATATTATACCTAGTATTTTTCATATTGAAGTTAAGCTCAGGAAGGTACCTTTATAACTCAAGTCTGACTCATAACCTCCATTTGAATTACAAGGCATGGTGCGATTAATTGCCGAGCGTCTTTCAGTATCAGTCCGGCACGGGGAAGACTGGAGTTGTTTTTGTACTTGGTGACAAAGCACTCTTGGGTCCTCCTCCTCTATTTCACCGCTGCATGGTTCAGTGGTGCGGTTAGAGGTGATAAATGATTTATTTTCCTCAGTGTTCACCACAGTTGCTGAACTTTGCCCGGGCTGTTTCCACTCATAACAGTGTATGATTTATGTGGGAACATTCAATCCTCTAACTTTGGGCTTTCTCTTTAATCCTCTGTGGTGTGCGTGGACCACAGTGGACGATACAGTGTAAACAAAAGCCAGCAGTGAACACATTGTTCCTCATGAAAAATGCAGCATCGCTCTGGGTCAATCTGACAAGTGCTGCACGGTGATTTCAGATGGATGTGCACTGCACCCCTTGTCACAATCAGTGTGATAATTGGTTGCCATGGAGAGACGCATCATTTCACAAAATTTCCACGAAATTGGATCATCGGATTGGGCTTCGTCGGGATGACACATAAAAATTAACAAGCAAAAAGTGTTGTGCAGATGATTAGACAATTTGGAAGAAAGCAGAAGAGCAAGGTGATGTGCTCACCGTTCATATACCAACAGGATTAGTGGCGTCTGCTACATTTTGCTCCCTCCAACCACCTCAGCTGACATCAGAGCAGACGAGAATAATTGGTGCAAACTCAATACAGTTGTGTTCGTCAAGGAATTGCCCATTTATTTCAAATAGCAGAAAAGGCTTGGTCCTTTGATTTCGAAGCAGCAACAAGGATTAAGCTGCAAAATCAATCCCAGAAATGCATACGGTATGGTATAGGACGCATTGATGGTGTTGCAGTCATTGGAACACATGATCATGACAGTAGTTGTGTGAGGAATTGGGGTAAAACGTTTCTCTCTCGCGGGTTTACCAAAAGGACAGTACCTTTTATATTACACGTATTCTCTCCAATACAGCGTTAGCTCTGAGTGTTAGCAATGCTTGCTAAGGTAGGAACAGACCATATTACTTCCATAACACATCTCGCATTGTTTCTGATACAGCACATAGCTTGACATGTTCTTTTTTCAGTGTTTACCGGTAGATAAACGGCATTATATGTTTATACAACAACTCTAAGTCCCTCCTGAAGACATCCTGCTGAAAACACAGACACACAGCTGCGGGAGGGGATTCAACTCGCCGACTGTATATTGGGGCTGATAGGTTGGGTCACGTGGTTGGGACGTTGCCAGGAGTTCAATGTAAAGCCAGCTCACATTTCGGTTATTACATCATATCGGCAGCAAATCTGGATCAGTTCAGTTGTTCCACCATTTTTAGAGATGTGGGTAAGGAGAAAAAGCGAGAGGGTTGTATTTATTGACACTTTGTGAGTGACTTTTATGTATAAAATACATCAAAAAGTGCATTTTGCATATTTGGGGACCTGTAAGTTGTATTTTCGTGGGTTAGGGTTAGGGTTAGTGTCGGTTAAATGAAATTTAAATGTTAAGTGTGATGGGACACTTCTATGGGTAAAGTGACAAAAAGATAAAGGTCGTGGTTGGGTTTCGATTTCATCTTTGCTAAGATCAAAGAACCTTAACCATCTCGGTTTTAATAACAAGCATGTTCTAAGGCAGGGAACACCATGTTGTCCAAATGTGCATGCATTCACAAAAACAAACACTCTTTGCAATGATGCATCCCACAAGAGATACAACTAACATGCCCTACCATGGTATGTGAATCTGTGAGTTACTTGTGTTTTTGTTATAGGCAACTCCCAGACACGAGAATTGACTCGGACTTTGCCTCTTTTACTTGTAATGACTTGACATGTCTCGAGTCAAAAGCTACATTTCCTGATCATGGACATCCTTCCCCGCAATGCGAACCTGCGAAGCCCCGAAGGCCGTAAAGTGCGAGAGCCGGCAGGCAGGCGGGAGCGATGCAATCATGTGGCGGATTTTGGCCTTTTTGGTTTGGATCAGGGATTTAACCAACTTGATTGGATAATCCCCGGCTTTCCCCTCATTAATATTCACGATTTTCTCCGGATTTCACCTACGGAAAAGATGCAATTGCGCCGCGGAAGGGAAGCCTAGTCGAGAGCTGTCCGTCCGGTCTGCATGAGAAACTTAATAAATCACACACGTTGACTTTACAAATGCTATTCATCTTAAGTTCATCAGACATCTTATTTTCACAGACACACACATACACACACACACACAACACACACACACACACTTACATTTTGGAGGCAACACTTGAAATGTAGTGTTGTAATGCAGATTAAACATTGTTTATTGAGATATGAAGTCTCATTGTAGTTCATTGTAGGAAAATGTTTATGTACTGTAACTGGCATGCTCAAGCACTGCTTTCAGACATCCACACAGCTCATATGCCTCACTGGTCAAGGCGCTTTACTAACTTTATGGCCACATTGGTGCCTTACGTGCTAATACAATTCAAACCCAATATTCCCTCTCACTTCTTCTCTGAGATACTTTGAGGGTCTTAGGGCGCATGTGTATATCGTAAAAGATTTCAATACAGAAACATTGAACACATTTCAATCTGTATTTATAAAATTAGAGTAGATTAGATTGATATGTTAAAATTATGATCGATAGTCTAATAATTGCAATATTAAGTGAAGAGTACATGATGACTTGTTCAGGACTTGAAAAAGATCGGGACTTGGACTCGACTTGGCTTTGATGTGACTCGGATTGGACTCGACTTGCCCTTCTCAGTCTTTACTTGGGACTTGACTTGGGCTTGACTGCTAAGACTTGGGACTGACTTGTGATTTGCCAATCAGTGACTTGGTCCCACCTCTGACTCTCACTACAACCCGTTGTTGCCAATTGGCATAAACACAAACACATAACTTTACACTCAAGCACTTGGTCTCCAATGCAAAATGTCAGCATCCTAGGGCGGAAGGCAAATTGCAGCTAAAAAACGTTAAAGTTTGAGGATTCACGTTGCAACTAGACATATATTTGACTCTATAGTGACACGTAGACACCATGGTACTAATGCTGGAATACACTTTTTATGTAGGAGTGAGATGAGTGGCATTTTTCCTTCTCCATGTTCCCGTCTAGAGTCTATTAAAGTGTTCTGCAGCTGAGACAAAGCAGCAGTGCCTCCTCCTTGTCAGCAGCACTCACAACAGACCGGACATCCTGCAGGAACTTTCATTTTGCTGCTCACACAGATTCTCTCTGATGCAGTCTCTGGCTCCTCGTCACATTTTTTGTTTTCCGCCTGAACTGCTTGTTGCTGTCAGCATTGATGTTCTCTTTGGCCAGTCCTCCTCCTCATTATGCATGACCCTCCTCCCTGTTTGTCTGCACCTGCCCTTGTATCCTGCCCTCCACTGTCTGTCACACAGTATAATCATATTCACAGAGTGGAAATCACATTACATATTAACCGCCACTGTGGAAGGGTTCAGGGCATCGGCTGGACACGCCTAATGAATGCCTAACCATCAGAATGACAGTAATAATGGCATTAAAGGAGCGTCCCAAAATATCCCTATCTCTCTCCACTCGTCCTCCTTCTACTGCTGCTCCTCTGGGCGACAGGTACACACTCATATGTCACACTGTTACCTCTGTCCCACATCCACAGTCAGGCAGAATCACAGCACTGTCACTAGAGGAATGTTTCCAGGGCCGTCCATCTCTGTTATGATGCTTATAATGCTGCAGTTTTATTATACCTGGATGACAAGTGCAATTTAAGTAGGATTTTAGTAGCGCATTGCAACCCGAATGGTGTTCAAACAAAACACAATGTTGTTCAAAGTCAATGTGAAGATGCAACATTTATACTCAATCAATCCAAAACATTTGTGACATTTAAATAGAACATATCATCTTCATTTCCAGCTTCATATTTGTATATTGGGCCTCTACTGTGACATCTTTACATGCTTTTTTTCTTATTGTGAGTGTTATATAGTGCTGTTATAGAAGTAAACAAAGGAGTCAAAAGGAGGCATTTCAAGCGTGTGTGGGAGACAAACGTTTAGCCTTTGTAGACCATTTACATGCACACAAACCAACACACTACAGGAAAGGGAAAACCCAAAAAATAACAATAATGCCTCTTTAAGGTTAAATAGTGTTTATTTCAAAACAAATAAATTACTTGGTAAAGGTAAGGATGAAATGTTGCTGTCATGGTTAAAAGAGACCAATATCGACTGTTGGTACAAGAGAGTCCAAGGTGAAATCCATCAAAGTCGCACACTTGGTGACCCCACCATCAGCCCCCAACCACCTCCCTGGAGATGTTTGGCAATGGTGTGACATCAAATGACTCCTGCCATTGCTGCTTGGAAAGGACAGCTGATAAAATCACAACCGCAAGAGGTTACATAGTATGTAAGAGACAGTATTGCCCTTATAGTTTTTGAACAGCATTTTTCTGACATTTCAAACCGTTCCACCCCATGACCTGAAAATGAACAAAAAATGTTTTAATCCATCTGTAATTTGTTGTTAAAACTATATATATGTTTTTGAGATAATTGAATCAAAGTTAGTGGATATTGGAAACCAAGGTGCCATTACAGTACAGATCAATTAAGTCGAAAGGTCTTGGCTGTGTGCTGAGCTGATGAGTAGAGGGAGGGCTGAAGTGTGATGGGGTCAATGTTATAACTAAAGCAAAGCTCACATCACCCAGACGATCCGAAGCGGACTGAATATTCATTAAATTCTCCACAATAAGAAAGAATTTAATCTGCCAATTTAATTATGAGGCCGGCGCACAGGAAGGCTTTGGTCTAGATTCTGTTTCCCCTGGAGATTCACCCTCTATCCCTGACTCCCACGATGAGAAACAGACACAGAGAGAGTGAGAGAGAGGGAGAGAATAGCGATTTGACCAGCAATGAAAGGAGACCTGGCCTCGCTGCACATACCAGAGGAAAGAATAATGAGTGAAGGATAAGAGGAGAAGGAATGCAACTTCACAACAATGTGGCCATTACTCCTCTGCAAGGCCTATTATAGCGAGAAAACAAGCAATATCCCCACACCACAAATTAGGAGACCAGAGAAACAGGGAGTTATTGAGGATGGGAGATTATATTTCTTAGCAGGATGCAGTGTCAGTAATAGCTTTCGAATAGACTTTTTAGAACATGCTCCTCCCGGCTACCATTGTCTTCTTGCTCTATAATGTGTGAGTGGTCTTACGATAAGAGGTGGGTCTAGCTCCGACGCAGGCCATAGGGAACTGAAGTAGAGAGCTGTCTCTGTAGCTAACAAATTATGCAGCAGCAGTCTGTCTTGTTAACTCCAAAGGCAACCTAATAACTAGAAGAAGCAAGATTATACTTGCTAAGAAATATAACTACTTAGGGGAGGTTCTTTAAATTAGTCTTTATAAGGCGGCAAACTCTACACTACATCCTTCAAGGGACCTGTTTTTTTTCAGGCAGTGGTGACAAAAGTCAGATTGTTTAGAAGTCTATGAGGAAATAAGCCTACTTCACACTTTGGTTTTATAACCCTCTAAAGCTTTCCCCAATAACTTTATGGTTTCAACTGCTAGTACCAAGTCTTTATCAATAAAGAATGATCAGTTTTGAACAGAGGTCCCATTTCAAGTAAAATAGATGATATGCTTTGGAGTGGGGCTCCCCTTTAATTGACCCTACCGTGGCATTGTCAAGTTTGGGCCCTCCAAAATGCCCTTAAGGCGTGCTTTATTATCCGAGAATGCTTTGTTCCACTGTTGCAAAAATCTGTTTCTGCTCCAAGCAATGTCGTTTGAAGCAGCAGTGAGGTTGTTAGCGGTAAAGAAGAACTAAAACTATCTTAGCTTAGATAACTCTGGGAAGCCTGGAAGTGTGATATCTAGATGCTGCTTGAAAACAGAATGTCATTGTTCTCTTTGCATTAGGAAACTAGCTACAAACTATGTATCACAAAATATGAATGCAGAGGATGTAATAGAAAATGATGCATTTAAAAGCAATATTTATTCGACCTGACTGGTACATTGAAGCCAAGAGAGTCTAAGGTTGCAAACCAGTACAAGAGAATATGGCCCTTGGGACGCTTGCAAATAATGCATTCTGGTGCATGTAGGTACTTCGATACAGCTCGGCCACTAGGAGAACTCTTAGTCAATATAGCACACCCTGAGAATTGAATGTATTTACCATTGGAATTCATCCTAAATGTTGGCAAATCTCCCTTTTTACATATCACTGCCCTCGAGTTGTCCAGTACAAGTTCATGCTGTCCAACTAAAGTTGGTTAAAACCCACAGAACTTTAAGTTGAATCACACATTTCCCAAAGATACCAAATATGTCAGGATTAAAAGTGAATATTTGATTGAATGGTTTGGACTTAAGAAAAAGTTCAGACTAGCATGTTGAGTTTGATTATTTTTCCACATGTATCCTCACCCCAACACCAAACATATCTCCAAATGCCACACAGCTAACTGTATGGGGTTGTTTTTTCCCTTTCCTGTCTTCTCTTTCTGAACTCAGTTGCAATTTATCTTGAATGTGTCTGTCATATCCAGCCTCCAGTGCACACCCAGGCTTCCCGTGCTTTGAGACAGTTCTGTGATTACACTGGACAGGCAATACTCTGCGTGTGCCGAGCTGCTGATTGTGAGAGGCGAGAAGAAGACATCTGTAGCAGAGGTGATTTACTTCAGTTGTCTATCTCTCTGGATTTCTGTGGAAGTTGTTCTCTCACTTTGCTCTTCCAGATCTATGTGCCGGAGACCAATCCACGTTTCTAATTAAGAACAAACAAAACACATTGCATCATTTTGTAAAGACATTGTCATTATTTCTTTTATGAGATACTGTGCAGAGATAATGTTCTTTACAAACCAGGTCGTTGTTCTTATAGGTTCAATATTATGGGTTTGGAAGTTTGGAAGTTGCACCAAGTCAATATATTTTAGAGGACTTAAGAAGTAACCAATGTTGACCAAGTGCTGTTACAGAAAAGTTTACAAGACTTAAATTGTTTTCTTCTAAGAACTCAGGACAATGTCCAGACTCAGACTCATTCTTGCATAATGGAAATACTTTTGGTTTAGGCGAGGATTGTTTTCTGGCTAAAGCATGCAGGAGGCATAACATGGCGGTTATAAAACATAATTTGAGTAGCCACTACGTTAATTAGTCAACCATAAGTATATTGTTGTATCTTCAATTTCTCTCGTGATTTTGGCATTGGCTAAAAAAGGCCCGTCTTCCTTTGTCATCTTTGTGTAAATTACCCTTGTTCTTCAACCTTGAATGTTTGTTTTCTTCTGCTTTTATGCCAGCTTTGATTAAATGTCATCAATACGCCCACTCATTCTGACATTACACAGACTTTCTGCTCGGGATCTTTAAGTCCATTTGATGTACAGTGTAAATAATTTAGACATTGTTGCTCTCACATGTGGATCCTGCGGGTCATTTTTAAAAAGCTTCAGAGTTCAAGATCTTGTTTGAAAGATCACTGCAGGTCGTTGATTCCAACCCTTAAAAGAAACTACCATCACCAAACAACACTGCTTGTTTTGTTAAAACTGGCACTTAGATTTAATGTTATAAAATGAGTTGTGAGAAAAGCAGAATCAATGTGAGGTTTCTTGTCATAATAAAACTTCTAATCGGTTTTCTTTCTATGCGAGAGGCCAAGCATTTAGAGAGGCAGAACAAGTCTATTTAAGTTAGTCTTTACGAAACCTAAGCAGGGCAGCAGAGGAGCTAACGAGAAAAAAGGAGTTCAGATCCCAGTACGCTACTACTGCAGAACCCGAGCAAATCAGCATGTAATCAGCATCCCTTTTGCTGCTTCTCCAAGCTGTCATCTCATGATGTATATGTTTTCTGTGACATAAAGTTTCAAGATCTTGTTCAGGGTTAATCACACAATTGTATAAATAGCAAACTGCAAGCTACGCAGGCCCAATTGGAGGGAACCAAATGTCTCTGCTTTGACAAGCTCACGTCCCCTAGGTCTCCTTCACAGAGGAAGTCACCAGGAATAATTCATGATAAGAAAAACTATATTAGATCTACAATTTTTAGGATTTCATGTAAATTAGAAGCTAACAAGACCTAGCAGTCTGTGTCCAGGGATTACACAGGTGAATCTCTCCCTATAGGAGCCAACCCTAGCGATCAAGCAATACAATTAAAGTTTTCCTCTTTTATGGCGTTTAAAAGACAAATGATTGACATTCTTTTTAAATTTACTGCCATCTTTTGTAACAAATGAAACCAAACCGAGCAGCAACCGTTGGATCTGGAAAGTGAAGCCAATGCGGATGTCTCTTAAACCAGCATTCTCTTTAATATCCAGCAAGGGCGCATCCACATGCTTGGGAAAATAGTCTAGTTGTATGGAAGTCTATGAGAAAATGATCCTACCTCTCACTCGGGTAGATACTTAGAACTAAGGAATTAACCCACTCAACTGTAAATCTTCAGTCTGCTTAAATACAGCATGATGTTTATATTGTAAATGATGTCACATTTGAATAAAATAGACCATAAAGCAGTCAGTGTGGGGTTGCCAACATGGGGCTTCAGAATCATAGCCCACAACCAAAGACTGACGTCATAGCAACTACATCTCAGTGTACGGACAAGCAATAAGCTCAGAGTGAGGCCAACAATGTGGTGGGTTAAGTAATTTTAACTGTTACATACAAAAGAAGCACTGACAGGAATCTGTGGTAAAGAAAAAATATTGAAATAATAAAATACAGGTCACACACTCTAATATTCGTTGGACCGCCTTTAGCTTTGATTATGGAACGCATTCGCTGTGGCATCGTTTCCACAAGCTTCTGCAATGTCACAACATGTATTTCTGTCTTGCGTTCATTTTTCGCCATGATCTTGTATTGATGACTCTTTCACAATTTGAGCCCGATGGATCCTGGCATTGTCATATTGGAACATGCCTGTGCCATCAGGGAAGAAAAAATACATTGATGGAATAACCTGATCATTAAGTATATTCAGGTAGTCAGCTGACCTCATTCTTTGGTCACATAACATTGCTGAACCTAGACCAGACCAACTGCAGCAACCCCAGATCATAGCACTGCCCCCACAGGCTTGTGACCTTTTCTTTGGCCGGGCAGTGTATAATGAGAGGGTGAATATATTAAGATACTGATGTTACTGTAGGTCCGGATTTTGTCTTTACATGCTTATTTGTACAGTATGCAAATAAACAAATCTATATGAGACACAACTTGGTCGATTACAAAGAGGGGGGCCCTAAATGTCTAGGAATGGATCTACTCCATACTTTTAGGCTTTCTGAGTTTTAACAAGCTTGAACCAAATTATTGTGCAGACGTAAACAACTTAAAACAAAATACAATTCTGTCAGGCAGCAGAGAGACGAACAAACTGACAGTCCAGATCATTACTGTCTCTTCTCTGCCCAGTGTCCACCTCATCTTTTTTATCCGGTTTTGTTCTGTTTCTCACGGGTGAATTGCAGAAACATTGCTTCAGGGCCAGTGAGGCTAACAACAACTTGGAGTGTAGCAATATCAAGGGTCCGCAATTTGATTTGGATTGTGAGGCAATGAGGCAGAACGATCATATTTACTCTGCAGGCTGTGCAGGGAGGAAACGGGAGGATTTTAATCAAATGCACGGCAACAGTTTTTGTAGGAGCCTCTAGAAAGAAAAGAACAAATATTAAGAGAAGTGGGGGGGGGGGGAAAGTTATAGTATGGAATTTCAATATTGTACTCCGCATAAAACTGCCACTGATCTACCTGCATGAATATATGTAATATTAGGCATAAGATGACTGACATAACGCAAGATGCAGTCAACTCTGTGGCAGTTAATCGTGGACTGTAAACGAAAACAATCCCTTGCCATCAAAATGACATTTCAACATGTCCAACTTCAAAATTCAATCAGACCATATGTCAGGAAAAGTGATGTTTTACACTTCCAACAAAATGGGAACGTTTTTTTTATTTTATTTTTTTTTATCTGCCTTTAACAGGTTTATTCCTTTGAGATGATGTTGATTGTTGAGGGAACTCTGAAACTAAATGTGGCCCTGTTTTCCATTTGAGTTTTTTGTTTACCACATGTTTGTTGTCAAGAACAAAAACACAGCAACAACCCACCAAGTGCATGATTCACAGATGTAAGCTGGCGTTTCAATCCAATTCAAAATACTTTATTCATGCCTCAAGGGGAAAATTGAGGCAAGCAATTCAGTGTTAAGAAAATATGAGATGATATAACAAGTACTTGCTACTGCTGTACATTCAAAACAGCCTCTACGGACCTCAATAGTAGTGATTCCTTTTGATGGTTCAGCAAATTTTAGGTTAGTGAACTTCTGAATTTTAAGGGCATTAATTGTAAAGAGTAGTTTCGTCAGAAGTTAGCAGTAAACTCTAATCTATGACCAACAAATGTATACAGGTGCTCAGAATTGTTTTTCTTCCCTCTCTTATTTCTATCATACTTTGGCTAACATGATATAAGCTAGACCTGCCCAAGTTTGATGCTGGCATTGGAATATCCGGGACGACACCGACAACAAAATAGCTGGTCGGTTATGCAAGAGTTTATTTCGACAAATGCATTTCCATAACCCACTGAGTGCATCAACTCTTTTTCCGCTAAGGCAAAGACCATGTCAAGCAACTTTGAAAAAGTATTCGTGCAAAAAGTTGTATCAAATGTTTTTGTTTCCAAACTGCTTCTCTGATGCGTTACAAATTGTGCATTAAAAATGTTTTGGAAGCAGAGATACTCATATTCCCTGACTAGACCTTAAATATTTTAGTAGGTTTTGAGCAACTGCTTTCTATGCAGGAGCCAGCAAAACAGAGTTGTGGTCCAGGGTAAGGCCCTGTTGGGGGAATGACCACCGTAACATAATGTACTCTTGCAGGTTGACATTGACCATAGTGCATCCACTTTACTCCACAATGAGCGTACATTTCCACCGATACTAGGTGGAAGGTTTTCCCTCATTATAGTGTTTTTCAGCAGCTGTCTCAGACTGCTTTTCCTCCCCCTCTTCCTTTTAGTTTGCTTGTTTGTGTTTACTGTGCTCAGCATATTTCCTCAAGGTGTTTCTGACGGTGTAAATATTCCTGTCTGTATAGGTTTTCCTCCAGTCATGCTGTGTTTCAAACCCTGGTTTCATATAAATTGCTTATTTTGACAGTGTTGGCTATTTTCCATTGCAAACTAAATGTAAAGTGTAAACAATCAGTGCTTTGATACAAAGTTTGTCTTGTACCAAACTACTGTATTTTCCGGACTACAAGGCGCATCTGAATATTAGCCGCACAAGCTAAAATTAGGGGAAAATCCTGTTTTGTTCATACATTAGCCGCACCGGACTATAAGCCGCAGGGTTCAAAGTTTACGGTACTCGTCTTGCTCTTGCTAATCTAGTCTCTTTTTCGCGCTAATTCGTACGGCACTACTTTGCCTGGCGGACGGACATGTGACCAACATAGCACTCTTTTCCCCCATGACTGTGTGTCTGATCACATGCCCTTCCGCCAGGCAAAGTAGTGCCGTACAACAGCGGAACAAACCAAAACAAAACCTCTTACGATATCACAAAAATCATGAAAAATCCATAGAAAAGCCGCACCAGACTATAAGCCGCAGGGTTCAAAGCTTGTGAAAAAGGAGCGGCTTATAGTCCGGAAATTACGGTACTTAGGACCAACTAACCCTAAACCCAACCCTTGAACTTTCAGTGAGTGAAGTAATATCTCTTAGTATTCCTGATTGCTTTGGTAAGGAGAAAATGTTTTACAAGAACCTGATTTATCATATAGTGGTTCCGGCAAATATTCATTCAACAATGTTACATGAGATTAAATATGCTACTCTGTGTGTACTTGGAAAATTTGGGATGGTTTCCATTTGTCTAAATCCCTTAAAGCTGAGAGTCTCTTACAACCATTGTTTCCGAGCTTTACATAATCTCGCAGTTGTGGTTCTTGTGCTTGTTACTGCCGATAAACCAGGACAACTTCTGCAGCAGAAAAGCCAAAACCTGGAGGTGTTTTCCCTTAGGCAGAGTAGTCATGTTTGGTCTGGTGGAGGCAGGAATCTGTCAGTCACAAAAACCTTTACTTAACTTTTAAGATACTGTGTGTGCTAAAACATGCACATCCAATGAGGAAGTGACAAAGTTGTGTTGCCATAACTTTATGTTCATACATTAATTACCATGTTAGGTGCTAATCAAGGTGCCTTTGCTACTTACTACTTATTTGCTATTTATTTTTCTCATACCCAGCAAGAAAGGCATAATGATAAGCACAGTACATGCAAACAAATCTAATTTTCTTTCAGTTGTTGCATAAAAATACCTCAAAGAAACAATCAAAAATCACTTTGAAGACCACAGCTCCATCAAATATTAACACAGATGATATAATGAATAATGAAGTGCTTGAAAGGCAACCTGACAAAGACAACATCTATATTTATTATGATTCATATGAGAACAGAGACATTTAGTTTTTTCTTCGGCTGAAAACATCCTTCAAATAAGGGATGTTTGTCATTTCACATCAAATAAATAAGTATGAGAGTTAGCTTATATCTACAAATCTTCTAGAGTGTAGTCAGAAATCTTCTCGCTATCCAAGTTGCTTATCGGGGTGTAAAAATGACCTGGGCTTGGAAAAGCAGATCTAAGCCTGAATATCAGCTGACTACAACATAACCTCTAAAATATAGCACCTCATGCCCAGAGGCAATAGTATCGACTGCCAATGCTGCATTCAAATGTCCCCGAGATATTTCAACACAGGTGTGGTTATAAGCTTTTTAAGTGTTAATAGGAAACAACATGGATGCTACGTCTATAAGTGCATTTCCAGTATTGCTAAGGGCATTTAAACACGTTGATAGCTGTTTGTGGGTTGTTATTCCCACTTGCGGGCAGTTACTTGAATTCTCTCAGTCGGGAACACATCTTTGCGATCAATCCTGCTCAAAATTAATTCAGTATACTTGCCCTATCTTGTAATGTTAACAAAGGTGAAATGAGATATAGAATTGATTTGTATATGCTAAAAAATGTAATGTTTTCTTCCTTGGCTTAGCTACACCCACCCACAAAGTTTCATGAAAATCCGGTCAAGAGTTTACCTAGAGTCCCGGCAAATTCAAACCAAAAAACATGGGTTCCTCATTCTTGCTCAAGGGCACTTCCGAGATCTTGGATACTGCAGGTATAATTACCACCGCTTACAAGCTACCCAAAGCTCAAACTCACCTGCCAGTCAGAGCTCGGGGATAATAATCCTCTAGCCATATTGCATCACTGGGCGCGGTTTAGAGCCAAATCAGGAGATGTATAATTAAAGACTCAGAGGAAATCATGTATTTTGTTATAAAACCTAGTATACTTGACTTGTACATGCAGAATCCCCTCTGACTAAAAGCATTACTGTGTTTCTCTGCTGCAATAAAAGTTTTTGTAGCATATAGTAAATTTGAGCCAAGGGCACAGCCAGGGATTTATGGAAAGGCTGAGATTATATCACTTCACTGTACAACCATAATAAGCCTCCACCAATTCATCACCACAGCACAGGAACCCTTACCTCAGCTAAAGTCTCCATTCATTTTGACTCAATAGAAACAGTCAGGGTTTTTTTTTTCTTCCATTTCTGATTCTTCCTCATGATAAATGAAAACTTCCCCCGACTCAGAAAGGCTTGACTTCCCTGTGGATGCGTGTGTCTTTTCAGAAACATTTGACTGAGTTCAATCATTTGTTCTGTAAACCTACATTTCTGATTCAGCAGACACAAAAAGCAAACTACGCTTTTTGATCTCACTTTAAAAAACGAGATGTGTTTGCTGTTATCAGAGATTTGTCTTCACGCCAATGCATTTTTGCAAGGTAAAGGCTGAACGATGGACGTAATCTAGAATAAATAACCAACTCTCAATTTCTCAATTACACTCTGTTTCACAACAACATTCAGATATTGTGTTTGGGACATTAGCCCGTTAGAGTAAAGATGCACAATATGCAATTGCAACAACCTCGGTCAATTCCTGAAAATAAACCTTGAATCATGGCATCGCCTTATCCAACTCTACTTTCAATAGAGTACTAGGAGACCTGAAACCAGGAACCAAATAAGGTTTTTCTTTCACTTCTGATTGGATCGTCCCAAAATATATGAGTTTTTTGAACATGCCTGGAAAAAGGGGTGGGATCAACACAAGCTTAGCAGATTGTATGTTTTGTTCTAACCTGTAAATAATAAAGTCACATCTTAAATCTTAAACTATTTTCCTTGTCTTTAATGCTCTTTTTCAGATTCATATTTGTGTTTTGTGCTCCTACTGTGACATGTCTGCTCTGATTGGTTAGCTGGCCAGCTCTGTTGTGATTGGTCAACTACTTCCAGATGTCCTGGCCCTAAGCATATCATGTACAATGTGTTGTAGTGCTAGCCCATAGAAGCGTTGGGACTTTATTTAGGGATTGTAGCCTTCACAGACCATTGAAAAGCACAAAAACCTATACAACACTACAGGAAAGGGAAAACGGCAAAAAGCATAATAGGGCCTCTTTAAAAAAGCTGTTGCTAACTATTGTTTAGAAGTGACCACTGGACATCACAAAAAAAGGCATTATTCCATAAGAAAATAAAATGTGTATGAGATTATGAAGTTTTTAAATTCAAAAAGCACTTCTCTACTGATTGCAACAATGTTAACATAAAAAATCAAACCTAAGACCAAAGCTAATATTTATTCATGCTCAACTTCCCTCTAAATTTCATCTACACGCTGAAATAAAGGCAATCATCATCATGGCACCCTTTGGTATTAAAACAAGTCATAGAAGCAGTTTTTTAAAAACCATTTCATGCTTCTGCTTTCACACTTGTCATCCTTAAATCCCTTTTGTCCCTGACAACAGTACCAGATCACTGCCTTTATTCTGGAATGGTGTGTCTGATCAGATTTGCGAACACACTCGGAACTACTTTAGCACAGTTGAGAATGATCCAAATAAAACAGGTCTAAGAAATAACTACAATAATATTCCAGAGTTTGGGTATATTTTCTTTAATGTGCTGTTGGAAGAAAGGTGCTGACATCAGGCTGAGGTATTCATTATCTTCTAAATAAATCAACCTCTCACGTGTGTCGCTGTTAAAGAAGATAAGGCAGATCTGTCTTTGTCTGCCTATATTCCCCGGAGGAGGGATGTGTTTATCTCTTCACGGCATCTTCACACAGAAGCCTCTGCAGAGCGTGATTATCCTTTTCTTTCTCAGCACAGCAGTATAGAAACGTTGTCATTCTATTTCCCCGGCTGCTCACTTCACTGCTGATTAGCATTTGTGAAGGAAATGCTCACATTCCTCCTTCTGGAGGGGAGAATGTAATATCACAGCCCTCTTGTTTCAGAAAAATGTTCCTCTAACTTGCATGGGTTTTCCTTCATTTCTTTTTCACAGGTGGGAAGTGGCATCAAGAAGTGAGGGAAGCCTTACTCTGAAGCATGAATGCAGCAGGACTGCCCGGCGGCCTGCAGGGAAATCAAAGCTGCGGAGGCGGACGTGGAAGCTGAAGGCTAGTGGAAAACGCTGAGTTTTGACACCCAGAGATGTGTAGTGTGGAATAAGAGGCGTAATTGGAGCTTCTTAACAATGTGCTTGTTACATGAGCCTGGTGGCAGCAGGGATCTTCCATCACACTCACTTTCACATCAAAGGGAAACTGCATTTAATGTGGTTTGGAGGCAATTAGCGACAATTACAGCATATTTAGACAAGGAGTACGAAATCATGTCACATTTTGGGACGATAGGCAACACCTGTTCAAAAAAGCATAAAACAAAATAGGGAAAAGAAAATAAATATTCAAAATAATGAAATACACATTTCAATGAACTTCCTTTTCTGTAAATACACACTGTATATGTTTATATATACTGTATACATGTCTGCTATAGGACATAGGCTGAGTTAAGATTCTCGACACCCTTTAAGGTATACTGATTAACAATTCCAACTAAAAATGACTGCACTGAAGTTATGTTGTGAAGTTGTGTACTGACATTATCCCAAATGTTTTCAACCTTCTTATAAATGAGACAAATGTGGAATTTTAATCACTTTCATTGCTTTTCCTCTGGTGTCCTGTAATAATGATGCATCCCTTCGAACATGCATCAGCGTTGTGGATGCCATGTTAACTTTTCATCCAGTTTAAATCACATTTCTACCAGACACTCTTTAGATTTTGGTAGAGTACAACTCTATATTCAAACCATATGAGGCGGTTAAGTCCACGGGTCTCTGGAGCTTATGTTATAAACAAACTGAACATCGTCAGAGAGAAACTGATTTTAATGAATGCTTAAATCAATGTTTTACCAGTTAGACCTCTCCAGATACTTTGCTTCTGTAGGTACATAAACGCCTTAAACCTTTTTTATGAGAGAAACATTCTTAGCAAAGGTGAGTGTTTAGCCCGCAGTTGTGATGAAGGAACATTTTTTGTTTAGTTTAAGAGTCAACATCTTAGGGCTAAATGATTTCTCTGAATGCCAAAAACGAGCACATGTACAAAGTATGAACATTACCAAAAAACTGAGTGATAGAGAATGTTTTCACCTGATATGATGAAATGTGTTTTATAGTTTCAGGCAAAAATAAAACAAGGTCACATTTTTGGGTCAATTTAATGCTTTTCTTAAATCGTTTCAAGGATTATGTGCTGCTTTTATTAAATGTTTTACCGTTGACAGTATTTCTGATAGTGACCAATGACAAAATGTGTGTATAAGAATGTTATTGAAAATGCAGTTCAGTTGTATTAAAGTAATTCTGTAGGAGACATGTTTTAAGGAGACAGGTAAAATCCTTGCTTCTCAAATTTAGGTAAATTAAATATATATATAAATTGCAAGCTCCTCTGTGGACTGAGCCAAACATTTAACCTCTAAAAATGCTTTTTTAAATGCCATGCCATTCAACCAAAGCTCAGGAGTTTACATTTTTTCCACAGAATGGTCAGTTCCTTTGTTTTCAAAAAATGTCATAACTAATCTTATGTAATTCATGAAACTATACGAAGCTCTGCGGGACATCTTTACATTGCTAAAGTTACTTCTTAATGATGCACTCCTGCGCTAAACGAGGTTCATTTCATGCACCTGTAGTCCTCGTTAGGGAGACAGCATATATGAGGAGACTGAGGCAGAAACTGATGGCAGTCTGTGTTTGGTTGGAGTCAGAGGAGTGAAAGCGAGCCGCTTAAAAGAACACTATTAATTGGGTAGCAGCTTTGTGTTGGGAGATGCCCTTCAGTCTCTCGTGACATACCTGCTAACAAGCGTTCCCGTTCAATGTCTGTTTAGCATAATTGACGTTTTCATTATGTGTAGTTCCTTCGATAAAATAGCCCGGATGACATTTTTAGTCATCTCTTTGTGTTGGGTCTCATCTCAGTTGTCCCTGTTGATCGGTTCAACCTCAGCAACAGCAGAACACAGGGTTCTGGATTTAGATTATTTTGAAAAACATACTTTGAAAGGAAAATACCTCCCATATGCCTCATTGTTGCCTGAGAGAACACAAAACTCAGGTGTTTTCCTAACGAGCACAACAGAAAAACAACAACAACTCCTATCTTTCAAGTTAATAATGCACAGTGCCACAGCAGACACTATTAAGAGCACCTTGATACATTTATTAAAATGTGCAGTTTACTAAACATTTATGGCTAAAACTTTGTTTTTTTAAATCATTTACTTTAGTCACAGCTCCCAGAGTTGCTCTCTATTTTATCTCTGCCGGTGTGTTTACTTCCCTCTGGCATTTTGTCTACCAATGCTCTCCATTTGGTTCTGTCAAAAGTAATGGAGGATGGGGAAATAAAGCTTTAAAAGAACACACAGTTTGGAAAAACACGTAAAAAGTTTACCCTAAATAATATGGTCGTACAACTTGCCCAGATGATTACAACATTTGTCTGTATACCTGTTAGTTTTTAAATATTTTTGTAGTTTTATTTAATTTAATATATGCTAGTTTTGCATACATTTCCAGAACAGAATTCTGACCATTGGCTACAGCCATGTCAAAATACTCATTCATTTGGTTGACATATTACAAAGGTTTTTACATGGGGGAATGTGCGATATCTTAATGTGTCATTCCATAAATCATAAAATACTGTCAGCAGGCACTAAAAAAATCCATTCTTTCCATGGTTTTAAGAAATGAATGTGACATTAATTGGGGTTTAAGAAATGCAAAGCACTCCCTGGACAGTTTGTTGTATGTAATGTTACTGCAGCTAAGGTTAGATTTAGAGAAAAGTCTAATTTTGACTGATGGATATCACAATGAAACTAGATCATTTAAATAAAGTCGGATCTGCAACAAGTCTTTTGAAAAAAATGTTTTAAATATGCAGATTAAAGCTAAAATGCTGTAATAGCTTCCTCTATTTTGCATTCTCTTTCAGCACCATCTTGACAGCTTTTTATTGGTCAACGGCACAAATTCTGTTCACCATGTGGAACATTAGCGCAGATTAAATGAGCTAGTTCTGTTTAATTGATTCACCACAAATTCAATCCATTTTATTACATCGTAGTGTGTCTTCAGATTGAAATACTTATCTAAATTGAACGCATTGGCTTGGAGCTGGCATGGGATTGGGATAAATGATTGGAATTGGAAGAGGAAATGGAGATTCAAATCAAATTGAAAGACACATAAACATATGGTTTTTTGGTCTTCTTTAAAATGGAATAACACCTGTGTTATCTTTCTAAACAAACCCATGGTAAAAAAAAATCATTTCTTCTTGTTCATGACATCTTGTCCTGGCAGAAAAAAGCACAGGTGTAATTAATCACATTTTCATTTAGCAGCACCAGAAAAGCCAGCATGAACAAACACGACTTGTTTCACTAAATGGACTTCAGCCTGGTGATTGTAATTAAATCCACCTGGGCTGCTCCTGCTGCAACACATTAAAACATCTTTTGTGCTGCAGATGTATTCTCTATTTTCTCTTCCCTCAGGATGGACAGACTGACATGTCCTCTGTTTAGAGCGCCTGCAGATTGAATGTTTTTTGATGTGCCATTTGCCATTATTCTCCTCCCGTCTGATTTCAGTTCAGACACACATCGACAATGCTCCAGCTAATTGCTGCAAGCCAGCAGGCATACAGGAGCTGGCATCATTGTCTTCATCCAGGTTTCCAAAGCCCAGTTTTGACGAGTCATAAAGCACAGAACAAAAACAATGCATCTCACATTAATATTACATTCCCCTGTATTCTCTATAGGCTGCAACCAAAGCTAGCAGTGTTTCCCTTACACTGTGTTCAACGTGTGTTTCCTACAGTTCATCTGAAATCCAACAGGGTGTGAAGAAGTTGTCACACATGATGCTACGACCTTCACACATCACTAAGGTCCCCTGATTCTTCACCGATTCTCCTTCAGGACACTTCTCTGTGTGGGCCTAATGCACATTTCTTGTTTTCATGTCACCGTCTTCTCCTGACAACTTTACTCCAATTACTGTACCTCTTTACTGTGTCTTTGTCTATTATGGGAATTGATTTTCAGGATCAGAATATGTTTTCTGTCTTAATAAATGTTTTACATGTAGCCTACAATATGTATGACTAACTGTGTGTACATGTGTGACCCACACAGAATGTGGTCACATTGTGGTTTTATTGTATTTTGATTTATAATGTAATCCTGTTTAAAAGCAGTGCCTTTTCATGCTGTGGCCAATAGGTGGCACTAGTAGTGTGTTGATTGGCCGGGAAGCGTCTCTTTTCTGTGGAGAGTAAGAACCTCCTCATTCTTACGAGGGCTGCCATGGTAAAGCAACATGCTGCTCTTCGTTTTCTGTTATAACAGGTCAGTGAAATGTTACAAGCATAACAAACACAAACCTGATTATTAGTATGTACATACCTGCAAAGTAGTCACCTTTCGGCTAAATTTGCCGTTTTCAACTCAAAATATGTCATTGACGTGAATCGTGTAGATCCGAAGATTTTTTTTTTTAGGGGGGGGGGGGGGCTGACCGGCGACTGACCGACCAACCAATCAACCAACCATAGACTGTATAACGGACTGTATAATGAGCAAGAAACAAGTTTGCTATCTTCACAATAAATAAAATCTTTGTTCAAATGACTCGCGTTCCACGACCACCGACCAATCATAAGCAAGATAAACCACAGCGCGCGCTTTTTTACCCATCGGTCCCTCTTGGAGTGGAGTGCTCAGTCGTCAGCGAGTGGTTCTTCTGGACAATTTTCGGGATACGTTACAGATACAAGTTTTGAGGTAAATCTAGTAGCAGCTAATCTGGCAAGAACATTGTATGCTGTATTATTTAACGTTGCTGAAGTAAAATTATTTTAGCCAAATAAAGTGTATTAACATGCTTAAGCTTATCAGCTTGTTAGGTTGCTAGCTAACCTCAGTGAATTGTGTTAAAGTTAGCCTAGCTAGACCAGTTCTACGTCACCTCGTTCAATGCGAAACGAATGCGTTTGTGAAGGCTAATCTCCACAGCATCCGTCCTGTTACCTGATATTACTGGCGGCTGTCATTGTGGTCAGATATGAGAGGGATGAAAACGAACACGTAATGAACAAATACACATCCGTGTGTGGTTCAGTGAGTAGCTAGTAGTGGTGCAAAGGTTCATCATTGATCCGTGATCCGTTCGGATCAATTATTTCGGTTTCGCATTCATCAACTTTTTAGTAGCTACGAAAAGTTTGGAGTTACGAACCAAATCTACAAACGCTGGCGACCGTGTGTAGAGTTTGTTTAAAGTTTTCGTAAGCACATATAACGCTTCACTGTTGGAAATGACATTATTCATATTGCGCTGTGTTATGTACACAAGACGCAGATGCCTTTGAAACACGCGATCTAAAAACGAAAACATATAGTAGTACAATTGTTGGCAATTGGCAGGTTTAAGATCCAGATTAGGTTCATGGTTGTGAATTATCTATGTAAATCGACTCTATAGATTACACGTTCATTCTACATGTTGAATGATGATAGTGTAATAAAAATATAGGCTATACATACAATGACAAAACTGCCGTGGGCGATATGTTATCCGTATCCTTTGTTAAAATTAATGTTCAATAGCTCTATGCCAATGGGAACAACATAACGTGTGCATTACATGGACCAATGAGACACGTTCATTACGGCCGCGGACCGATAAACACTCAGTAACGTACGCACACCAACCGGCATTTGCGTGTTTAACACCGTGTTTAACACTGGCGTTACCGCCGCTTAGCTTAAATAATGAAGAACTGCTTTTAATTACGACTTGGCCGAGATCTTAACGTGCTGTTCATGCGTTTCCCATGAATAGCCTACTACTATAACTCGGAGCGGAGCAGGATATAATGCGCATGCGCGGCGTTGCTAGGCAACGTGTACAAAGCGAGAGTACAGGTCGTTTTGGTCAGAGCTATGAAGAGAATATATTTGAGGAAGCTCATACATATGATGGGTCACCTGCTGCCACCAGATGCTGACACAGACCAAGAAATTCTGCGTTTCAATGTTGACCAGGCACTTCCCAGTTTTCAGCATGGAGAGATGTTGTCAAGTGGTGGGCCGTCGTCTTCAATACAGGGAAGTACCCTGCACTGTGTCAGGCAGTCAAGGCTAGCCTCTCAATTTTCCATGGTGCCCTGGTTGAGTCTTCCTTCAGTGTCATGGGGACCATCATTGATCAACGATCAACGTCAATGAAGATCTCCACCCTCAGTGCTGTGCAGACTGTTAAATACACTTTGCAGACCAGGAACCAGACTGGGGTGGAAATGTTCAGAAGGGATGATTTTAAGTTTGGGGAGGTAGATAGGAGGTTGTGTTCTAACATTAGTGCAGCTGGAACTAGGGACAAAGTCCAACGACAGGAAAATCAGCTTGTAATCAGAGAAAGGAGGGTTGAGTTTGGCTGCCAGCCATCTACCAGTGCTGCTAGTAATAGGGCAGAGGTGGTGGAGAACGATAGTGTGGCCCGAAAGAGGCACATTGCCAAGCAGCAAAAACGGGCCCTTGAAAGGCTTGTCCAGGCCAAAAGGATGAAAAAATGAAAATAATATTATGTTGATATGTTGCCAAATTTGGCCAATGGGATTTACTGTTTACCTGTCCTGAATGCTTTTCACATTCAAAATGTTTTTAACTGACCAGTTTATGGGTCAATAAATGTGCCATTTTTACCATAAGAAAAGGTTGTCTTTTCCCTTATTTTCTTATGGGAGTACACCAGAATGCTTAATTTACATGTTAAAATAGCAAAATTTGGCTGGGGGGGGATGCCCCCAGACCCCCCTACAACGGTTTAGTTTGTCACCTTTTTCAGCCCTTCTGAGTTTGCAGGTATGTATGTAGAATGTCGGGGAAAAGAACGGTGATAGTCTGTAGAGTGTGGGAACAGTTTTATTGTTGTTTACATGGGTGCTAGCGACAGTAAGCTAATGGACGCTACTCAGTGTAGCGCTGATAGTGTATGTGTGAACTCCCGTTTTGTTTAAATTACATGATACCTCCCGTGCCAGCATTATTCTTTTTGTGTGTTATGTTTATTGTCAAATATATTGCATCTCCTATGTTTCAGGGTGTAATGTGTTAAGTTAAACTTTCACTTTCACTAGCTCTCAAGAAGTTGCCTGTGAGGCCCATTTTGTGTTGAGTTAAAACTTTCACTCAAGAAGTTGCCGGTGAGGCTCATTGTATATGTATATGTGGAATGACAGAGAGTAAAGTCATCAATATGGGATTTATATTCCTCGTGAAACATGCTATATGTGCATTTGAAACATTTTTGTAATGAGAAGAAGGATAAATACTGTATGTGTTTTATTCTCAATAAATTCTTACGAGGGCTGCCATGGTAAAGCAACATGCTGCTCTTCGTTTTCTGTTATAACAGCAATCTGCCCGCTGGTCCCTTCACTTGGGACCAGTAACACATGCACAGTTAGTCATACATGTTGTAAGGGGGACTAGTATGGCTACACAACGAACTAAGAGAGTGAACAGTGTACCTGCTAAATATCAACTAGCTAGCATGCTAACGTTAGTTTTAAGCTAAACACATAGCTGTACTTAGATACAGTACGTACGCAGTGCTGCTAGCATAGCTCTGGACAACATGTTCCTTTTCCTGTTGATTTGTAACCTCTTCTGCCTTCATTTTTAGTGGAGACAGTCCTGAAACAGACCAGATTATGAAAAGAATACATATTAAAGGAATACATAATATGCTACAACGTGTAACGCGTTGGAATGATGTAGTTACCAGACAAGGTTGTTGAAATATGGTGCAAGAGCACTTTAAGTGACAAATAAATGGCAAGAAGTGTAATCAATGGGATTAAAATGTTTTTATGAGCCACAGAGGACCATTATGGATTTTTATTAAAAAGATTCAGAGGCATAATTGGAATGTGAAAATCAATACATTGAAGCTGTTGAGTTACTGCAACAGCAAAGACACATCACAGTGCATGAATGAGTCACCCTGGCCTGATTCATGTTTATTTCATGACACATTTTATTAATGAGTACATAACTGGCTTCAGCAGAAAGTCAATTACTTACAGACATTTATGCATGATGCTCATTATTGTACCAATGGGTCAATAAATACAGCAGAGAGATGATCTGCTTTATATGATTTCTTGTGGTTTATTTTCAGGAAGTGCGTCTAAACAATGAACTCGTGACTTCAGCAGGAAAGCCATGTATAATATCAGGAAGTCACTAAAATAAAAGTCTTGACTAAATGAGGGATGTAAAAATATGTTCAGTCAATAATGTAATGATCACTTAAGATAAAATAAGATCATTCCTTTTCTGTCAGGAGAGGCCTCTTCTCCTCCATCTGCAAGGCATGAGTGGTTGTGTTAAAGTAGTTCAAATTACACATTAAATAGGATACTTGAAACATAAAGCAGCACTTATGTGGAGATTGTTACATCTTGTTCTATGTCATTTTCTCAGTACTATATGTTGTTCTATAGGAGCTTTTATAAATGTTTAAATTCATCAGTTTTCCCCGCAGAATAAACCACAAACCGCATCAATGTCAGTCACGTATCAAACATATTCTTGAGCATCAGCTACGATGTTCTGCTTCATGTTCAAAGCATTAACAAAAATGAGAAATGTGACCCAAAAACAAGCTGCCTCATAATCCTCAGCTTGGGTGTTACTTTGAAGAGAATTTCAGTGATCTACACATTGCAAATAAACTCTCGTGGGAACTTTATATCAGAAGAATAATGCATGTTAAGCATCTTTTGACTGTCTCTCTACGGGCTGCTTAATCCTCAGTGAGTCTTTATCTGAATGTCAAAATAACAAACAAACAAGAAACAAAGAAAAATCAATGTGAGTTTATCCAGCTCACCATGTAGAAACAAAGATTTTCAATGCGGCCTCCTCTCTTTTCTCTCTGTATCAGGCTTTTTTTCTTCCAGGAAACAGCATGCAGGTGTGATTTCTGAAGGGACCGCTTACAAATATCAGAACAGCTGATTGTTTTCTCGGGCGGGGGGGAAGATCTTTACTTTATTCACATGCAGGGCCAGGTTAGTGCCTCCTGAGGTTTGTCTCGTCGACAGTCTGTTAATGGCAGCCATGATGTAACCCAAGGCAGTGGAATATTACCTCCTCTTCTTTCCTTGATTAAAAAATAAAAGCTTTTTCACAGTATTGAGACATCTCAAAGTTCCACATGGATCTTTGTTCTCAATTTTTTTGTTATGCTTTGCAAGGCTGATAAAGGTGTCTGAGCGGCCTGGATGAAGATCTTAATGTGAGGTGGCGCTGACAGACAGTAATGCAGGAATCCTGGTACGATCAGCAGGGAGAGGTCTTCTGCCCACAATTACCCACCTGTCCGTGTGACAGGGCTGTGCCGGCCAGGACGCTGACCTCCAATCTGAGAGGCTCAGAGCCCCCAGTGCCTCTTTATTTTTTGACACAAGTCCCCTCAGATTACTTCACACTTTGATTTTTTCTGCCAGAGCAGAACGGGGCTGCTCTCTGAATCAGCAGCCAGGCAGAAAATGTGAGGAGAGGCAAGCAGAGCAGCATAATTGACTTTGGATTCAGGTGGAGGAGCTGTATCTGATCGGAGGCGTCCCGCTCTGTTTGGATCTGTCTCCCTTCATTCCACACAGAGTAAACAATGACAAACATGAATAACGCAGATGCCAGTTAGTTTGATGATGTTATTTTTTTAAAGACTTCCTCTCACATGCTGAGTCTGTATCAGCACTAGGTGGTGAATCCATTTTTTAATTTTTTTTTATTTCATGGCTTCATTCAAGCATTAAGTCTAAAGAGACCCTATTTTGCTTTTGGGGATTTTCTCTTTCCTGTAGTGTGATGTATAGTGTTATTGTACAGTCTGCAGCAAAGGCTAAATTCCTAAAGTTTCTCTCCCATACACTCCCCCCCTGTCTGCAACACCTAGATTTGAATGCTTTGTTGACTCCTGTAACATAGTGACATCACTGTGTAACTTCTGCTGGGTAGCGCACCAACACATGTACGTAAGTGGTGCGAAATCTCTAATCGCTCGAGTTTCACCGCGGCACACCGGCGAGGGAGCGGGGCTTATCTCCATGTAAATACTATGGTAGATACCAACTACAAGAAAATGAACATTTTACCATGATTTAATTGTAATACACGTTTCAAAACGACGCTGAAATAACAACATACTGATGCCGGTCAGTAAAAAACATGAATTAATGCTTTGACAAGTGTGCACACAAGACGGCAGATGCAACACTTTTAAAATGAGTATTTTCTGAATGGAGATCGATCAATCAGGCTAAGCTCATCATCATGCTGCTCCATCTACACTCACAACAACATCATACACACAGAAACAAAGGAGCAACTATGCCATAGTGGTTTGGCAACGTATCGCATCCGCTGTGAACGCAGCATAAGAAGTTGACCAATCACAACACAACCGGCCAGCTAATAAGAATAAGAATGACTTTATTAATCCTAGAGCAGACTGGGCTCTGGTTTCAGACACCATAGAAAAATAAAGCACTTTTTGAACATTAAAGTATAAGAAAATTGTCACAATATACAAATGAATCCAACAGCCTATACACCTGTCAATTTTGTAGACACAAAACGTCAGGAACGCCCTGAATTAATGTCATCAAATTTGGAACAAACTTTTATTTGAACTCAAGGATGAACTTTAAATGTAACGGACAAAGGTTTCTGACCTGAAAACACATGTATTTAAGTATAGGAGAATTCTACCGAAAAATCTAATGGGATAAAACTACTGACCAGTAGCCTACAGTAGGCCTACATGCTGCAATTTGAGTGGTTGGTAGAACCACAGTTACTGAGAAAGGTGACATAAACAATGTCGCTCAAACTGGATTTAAGTAAACAAGCAGACGAGCAGAAAAATCACAAAGCAGTTACTGTAAAATAAGCAAGCTAACATCTACCAAGACCCACTTCTTGATTTAAATGTGTCTGTTTTTCAGTTTTACCTCCGTACTGTATAACATGTTTTTTTTTAAAGTTACTCTGCACTGTTTTCTTGTTTAAACCTGCCCGATGTCAGACTGCACGCCATCATTCATTTTATCAGTAGTGTCGTGTTCCCTGAACTCAGCAATTACTTAGGTGAGTGCAGTGTTTGCATGTAAGGGCCAAAAATAAAAACCCCATCATCATACAGAAAAAAAAAAGCAGGCCAGTTTCATGAAGCTTCAGGTGGTTTCCCAGCATGATGAATACTTCTGAATTGTGCAGTCAATATTCGTTTGTTGTGTCTATTGCTGGTTAAGTGATGATTCGTTTTATCAATCCACCCTTCTGAATCTGCAGTGCTTGTGTGAAAACCTATTTGTGCCTCCTTCCTGCTTATCAGTTATATGCCTCCTATGTGCAGAGGCAGCCTCGTGGCTCCCTAAATGGACTCCAGGCTTAGGAGCAATGCATCTTCATCTCTCTGCTTCACACTCCAGAAAATAGGCTAATAGTCGACCCACCGCCCAACCCACTAATCTATAAAAAGTCACATTTACTGCAGAGATCTGGCACCTGTCTCATCTGAGGAGAAGAAGGGTCCTCTCATAGAAGTCACTTTTACCTTTGGTCTTCAAGTTAGAGTAGAATAAAGCTTAAAGCATTTTTTAAAATAAAGGGCTAAGTACTCAAAACAGACATGTTAACAGGATAATAAAACCTCATCAAAGAAAAAAAGGCAAACCATAATAAATAAAATAAATAAAAATCAATCAATTAAAAATAAAACTTACAAAATGTTAATAAAAAAAATACCCCAATGAACAATTATTCATAGAAAACAAAAAAAGGATTGATAGGTTCTCTTGAGTAATTCAAATAACTTGATCGAGAGTCCTGATAAACACAAACATTTTTAAATAATATTTTACCTTTAAAATTTCACTTTCACATTTTTATCGTCTACAAGTTTGTCCTAATTGTCATTATGTGTGCATTATTCTTGTTGAGGACGTCCTTGATACAGGATGATACATTTCAAGGAACAATTTCCCCAAAAATAAACATTCTTCCCTGAACCCTAATTAGTAATGGGTTTTAGGCAATTATTTTTGTGATGTTGAGTGGCCTTAAAATCCAATTTTGTATATTTATTTCCAACAAAGAAAACTGGTCTTACTCGTCCTCACTAAAGGATCTACATAATGAATATTGTTTAATGTTAATCTTATTAAAGTGGCCTTATTAAAGCATGTTTACAACGTATAAAAAGCTCTTTATTGTTCTCATACTGCCTGTGCCGCAGCACCTCTTTTCACCCTCTGTCTGAAACCAGAGCCTGTCCGCACTGATTGGTTTGCTGGCCATCTCTGTTGTGATTAGACCACTTAGAGATGTCCCGCCCATTAACCCATCACATATAATGTGTTAGAGTGCTAGCAAATAGAAGTGTATGTTACATAATATGTCACTATGTCGCAGAAGTAAAAAAAAGGTCCCGTGGAAACGAACTTTGGGATTTTAGTCTTTGCAGGCCATTTAAATGCACAAAAACCTAAATAACAAACAACAGGAAAGAAAAAACACCCACAAGCATAAAGGGACCCCTTGTAGGAGAGACAACCAAGTCGAAAATAGGATTTTGTATTTCATGCAATGGCTAAGTTTGAGAGTTTGGTTTGTTTTGGTCAATTTTCTTCTGTAACATCTTCTTTCAGAATATTGAGAAGAAAATTCCCTTGTTTATTTGCTGGTGTAGATTTCTCCGATATTCACCAAAGGTTAGTGTTAGAAAATGCCTCATTTCCATATTTGAGCATAACATATGAAAGAAAAACAAAATTGTACTATTTGTTATCAACAGGGAAAGTTTCTTGGCCACAATTTTTAATCCTATTCCCCTGTAGTGACCATTTTTTAAATGAACTTTTAGAGGCAGTCATTTTCAAAGTTAACGCTTCTTGCGGGGAACAAGGCAGTGAAAGTGCTTTCTCTGAGAACGACTTCGACTCTGATTGAAAGGCCATTCCCTGAAGTAAATTCAGGCCTGCAGACACTTTCAGTGCATGTCAAATCAAGAAGCTACTTAAACAAACCACAATTAGGATGCTTCTACAATCCTGTCTGAGCAAGTGAGCAAATATGTTCAGTTTCTCATAAAAGTTTTACTAGCACTGCGATCACACTCTCCTGACCCTCTGAACCCTCCTCCTCATTGTTCCTGTGACAGAGAAGATTCCTGCAGCCACCGCTCCCTCAAGTGGAAATAATAAGTCATCTTCATGAGCATTATTAACATCTTGGCTGCTTTTCTGTTCCCTTAATACCCCCGTAGCTGTGATGTGAGCTCAGGTGGCTCTCTGAAGCCCCCATGTGGACATTTTCAACATCAATGGTGAAACTATACTGAGGTCCCCGCCTACTGCAGCAAAGAGAAACACGTTTTCCATTAAATAATTGGACAAGATTTGATGCTGGAAAAGTCCAGTTAAGAAAAGCAAGCGATCATGTATCACTTCAATGTAAGTAGTCAGGAATGTAGGAGATGTGTTTAAAAAAAAAGAAAAAGAAAATGTGTTTGAAAGGAATACTATATTAGCTTAGCTAATGTCAAAAATATAAATGTGTGTTTCAGTGTAACATGGACACACCAATAGGATTAAAAACAGGTTTGAGGATGATCCTTACATCTTCATCATAAGAAATGTCCTACATGTTTTCATGTGCTTTGACATGTTTAAAGCCTGAGCTTTTTTATCTGCTAGCTCAATTCTAAAAACAAATCCATGTATTATTTTTTTATTGTGTTTTTTGTATCTTCCTTATCGCAATTGTTTTTAGATATAGCTCCTTCTGCTTAGAGTTGTATAACTTTAGAACTGATTTAAATGGAATTGTTTCAGTGTTTTCTTACGTTTCAATCTTGTAAAGCTCTACATTATGTTACTTTTGTTTAAAATTTCAGAATCTGTATCACTGATACAGTATCAGCTATGATACTGTTGGCCTACTGCACAGGACACACCTGAACCTGATGTGTGTGAGTGTCTGAGATTTTTTTAGTAAGTGAGCACAGAGGTAAAAATCTGTCAGTCCAAGTGATGATCCTACCGTCAACGCAGGCTGCATTTATTAAGCTAAATGCTAGCGTCTGCATGCTAATATGACCATTTCTTTAGCAGGTTCAATAGATGTATATATGTAAGCTGCCCTAAAGCTTCTGGTCACATTTTGCTAGTGTTGTAGTCAAAACCACCCTAACCGAAAACAAGTAGACCAAGACCCGAGTGTACCAAGACCTCGTCCTCTAGTACTATAAAACTACATTTATGGTATGCAAACCAGTATTCTTTCTGGCTTATTTTATATCTCATGTTTGTTTGCCCTTGTACATGTTTGCACTGTATTTCTTATTGTCAAGATTGTGCAATTTGTAAATAAAACTGTTAGCAATCCCCATTGCTGCAGGTATTTGAGCAAGAGGTGAAATGCTATGACAAAGTAGTATGCCCTGTCTGTATGCATACTGCATGCAACAGAAATACTGTTGTTGAGGCAGATGCGATGTATTCAGAGTAAAAAGAAAAGTATGCAATTTGGCAGGCAGCAAATGTTCATGATCACCAGATTAGTTTGACTGGACATTTGCTAATCAGCAGAAAACACAAAATACATTTGAGTCTGAGGGGAATTCAAAATGTAAATATGGTTTATCCTGAATCAATTGTTTGTGCAGCTGTTTAAACCTGAATTTAAAAGCCTAACAGGGACGATGCCTGGCCTTTATATATCTGTGGCACTGCTTCTCCTCTTACTAAAGCAGTCTGGTCCATGTTGAATAAACTTATAAAGAAAATCAATTGTTACATTTTTAACCTGACTATGATGCTATATAGGAAGAGAAAGGATGACTGAAGACATTACAGTCCATCCCAAGGGGGGTCTGAACAAAACATCATGAAAAGCTATCTAATAGTAGGTCATCTTGTAAAAAACTGTATTGAAACAGGACCCTGAAAATATGGGAAACACAACAGCATGTGTCACTTGTTTTCTCTGACACTGGTGACTGATGACACATAATTGTAGAAAATGGTGTGGTATTACTTTATTTCATTAAATGAAAAACAATAACTATATTTATAGCTTAGCTTTATACACTGCACTGCAGGAAATATACGTGTTTTTTTCTCTAGTTAAACCACACAAGCACAAAGAAACTCAAATTTATTTAAATAACAAACTCTCAGTGAAAGTGTTTGTCGATTACTCAGGCTTCAGATGGTCTTCAGCCTCTTGGTTTCCACGCTGTGCGGCGCTGCCTCCTCCTGGTCTCTTTTGGCACCTTTGCCCGCGTCAGCCGTCTTCTGCTCGCCGGGCGCCTCGGAGCTGCTTCCTCTCGGGTTCCTCAGCTCCCTCTTCTCTCTCCTCTCCTCCATCTCACCGATGTCCTCGGCGAAGAGGGTTTTCAGAGCTGGGATGAGCCTGGGGAGGATTTTAAAGTCCCCAAAGCGCATCTAAACAAAAAGAAAGTGGATAAAGTAAATGGAGTGAATTATAACTCCGGTGGCTTTTCTTATAGCCTGCATGAGGACGGGGACTCAGCAGTGAAAGAAAGCATTGGTGTGAGCAAACTGTCTGCAGACAGCTTTTTGTTTGAGATCCTTTTAAATCGAGGCTCAAAACTTTTCTTGTTGCCAATTATACAACAAATTTAGTACAATTCCTTAATAGCTTTCACTGCACTGTCATTGTTATTGTTCACTTTATATATTTTAATTATATTGAGCATCTTAAAGTCTTTTTGACCATTTTTCAGTTTCCCTTTTTTTGACTTTGAGTGGTGCCATACAAATAAACTAGTCGTGTGCAAAAACAGCTTAAGACATTTAAATTATGCTCAAGTTAGAATCTAACTTCAACTGTTTAAACAAATATGGATTATTGTGGATGTTTTGTATTAAAGCGTGTGTATTCTTGTCAGGTATTTATTTATGGCGACTCATAAGACATGACTGAGGTATAATTGTGAAGCAATCCCACAGTTTTTCATATATTGATTTTATTTGTGTTCTTAGTTTGATAATAAAACTAAGAACTTGTGTTTGCATATTTAAACGTATTAATGTTTAAAAATAGCAAAGGTTCCGAACTTTAGATCAGGAAGTTTTTAATTTATTAAGTAAGACAAGAATAGGAATCTTACCTTTGGATACTGGTTTAAAACGTGTTTGATACTTGTGCAACAGAGAGAATCCGTTCTATATTATAAGCTGAAGATACTGCACCTCGGTTGAGTATAATCAACTGAAAACTGTAGAAATGGTATTAAAAATATGCATTCAGGTGCAATAATTTGGACAAGACACTTTAAAATGAATGAGAGTTTCAGAGCAGCAGATATCTGTCATGTCTTTTTAAAGTCGCAAAGCAGTGGTGAGAGACATGCAATCAGGGGTAAACTAAGGTATAACATGCAGGGTGAGTCCTGCAATAATTATGATTAGACACAATTATATTATCATTTTTCACAGTGGATAACAAAAGTATTTACAACAAAAAAAATACCAATAAAATAAATAATAAACAATAAAAAACAAGTCAAAAAGGAGATAAAGTATATTGAACTACTTTATTATTTAAAATTGTTCCATTGTTGTGGGGGGTGACTGCTTTAGCGTTTTGTACACAAATAATGTGAAATAAAAAAAGTTAAAAATCCAAACCAAAATAACTGCACCTCTTCCACACAAAGGGGAAACCCTTCTTCATTTGCTCGAGTATTCTGATTCTAATTAATACCATGGGCTTGAGCAGAGACACTTACCCTCATGTGGTCGAATGATATCCCCACCCTGTCGTCGAAGTCCTCGCTGAAGAGCGGGATCTTGGCGTAGCGCTGGCTGAAGTGGTTCAGCATGATGAATTGGGCGTTCATCTTCATGCCGATGCCGATGGCCTGGGAGGTGGTGCTGTCAGAAACATGGAGCCGAAAGTCAGAGATGTACTACCTCCTCTATAAAGCTGGAACTAAAGAGCTTCAGGGGAAAACTGACGATGGGAATATTGTTTTTAATCGGACATAAAAGACGTTTTTGTGAGGACGGACTCTCACTCTGGCACTTAAACCTCTGCAAAAATCAATGTCAATATCTGTGGAAAGTTTGACAATGCGCTCAAAACTGAGTCAAGTAGGTGATTTTATTTAGTTGTGTGACTTTAGCTGCCTTTTATTCATGTACAAAAACACCATTAAAGCCCTGCAGAGGCCGTTTGAGACACTTTATTTCCTCACCTGTGTCTTTTATCTACGGCCTCCTCCTCCATCCCGTCTTCCAGCGTGGCCTCATGGATCAGCAACGTTGCATCCTTTCCTGCAAATCAAAACAAACCAATCAGAGGGCCTGCACCACAGAGAAGCACTTCCTGTCCCGCAGGAAATCAATCATGTAGTCGGGCGTAATCAAGACATGGGCGTGCCCTGTTTGTCTGGCGAGCCGAGCCATCTGTAATCAACAGCCGTGGGATGTACTCGGAGGCTTTGCTTGGACGGAATCCAGTCAAGCAATTTAAGAAGAGTCAATGAAGAAAAATCCCACGGGAGCCATTAGGGGAGGCTGCCAGCTGCGAGAGTGATCGAAAGCATTAAGAAATATCTGATAAATTATTCAGACATAACCCGTGTAGTCAAGCTTCAGCTAGATAACCTTATATCTCTGGGATATTGAAAGCGTACGCTCAATTTGCTCTTACATACCATAGGTCGCTGTGGATGCACCTGAGTGAAACTTTAATATCATACATCACTTTAGCTGTACAGTAGGACATATAGCGATGATATGTGGTTCTTGCCCATACATTTTTTGGGTGTCAGTTAAAAACAAAATTAGAAAAGCATATTAGGATTGGACTCTTGTCGACTTATGTTGCAGTCTCAAAAAATGTGTGTTAATTTTTGTTTTGTAACCGCCGTGATTTATTAGCCTGGCTATACCAGCCTACGTACTTCCACCTAATTTCATTTTGCTCCTGTAAGCGAGACTGGTCATTACGTACGATTACTGGAACTCAGAATTCTATCGGTCCAATCAGCGAACAGGGGGAGGGGTTGAGAGCGATTACGTCGAAGTTGGTGCCGAGTTTGAATTGTAGTTTAGTCTGTAGTTCAACAATGGCGACGGAGGAAGAAACGCTACTAGCTATCCGCTCGGTTGTTTCAACTCTTGAAAGAATTCTTCATTTTTTCAAATACTTGTTTTGAGTTACGAATTGTCCCCTGAATCCTTAGGTTACATTGAGAACATTGACACGTGTCGTTGACAGCCATTATGACAGCCACACTCGCAGGTAGTGATTTCTTTACTACTGTGAAAGCGGAACTAGGAAGCGTCAAGTCAGAGCCTGCCCTTCGGCGCATTACATACGTCATTACCAAATGTTAGTGATTGGTTAAGTGAACTCCAATGATTTTAAACTTCAGACAAGTTTCCACCTATTACAGTAATCCAAATCCAATGACGCTGTACCAGACTGTATGCCGGAGAGAAGCCAAGTCAAACAGGCTGGTATTACCAGGCTAGTGATTTATTAGAAGGGAGGAAAAATATTTGTTTTATTATTTTGCACTTCTTTTATTAGTTTAAAAAGAGGATCAGTAGAAACCGGCATCTTTTAAAAAGTAGCCATCATTTTTTATTAGTTTTGAGAAAGACATGCATGCAACAAGTCATTTGTTGTATAAGGGCATTATAATAAAAGCAGCAGATCCAAAAGTCATTTTTAAAGACGACATTATGCTGTTTCAGAATCACATTTGTATTTTGTGTCTCTACTGTGACATGTCTCCATGCTTTAACGTTCAAAAAGGTCTTTATTTTTCTCATACTGACTGTGCTGCAGCACCTCTTCTCACCCTCTGTCTGAAACCAGAGCCCAGTCTGCTCTGATTGGTTAGCTGGCCAATTCTTGAGTGCTAGCCAATAGAAGCAAAAAGTGTTACATAGTGATGTCCTTATGTTATGGGAGTAAACACAGGAGTCAGATGGAGGTGGTTCAGGCAGTGGGGGAGTGTGTGGGAGAGAAATTTCCCTAGAGGGAACTTTGGGAATTTAGCCTTTGCAAACCATTTACTTGCACCAAAACCTATAAAACACACTACAGGAAAGGGAAAAGCCTGAACAGCATAATAGGGACCCTTTAATGAATGGCCATTTATCCAAAGTAATATTTACGACATTATGGCATATCCCCCCCCTCCTGCAGTAATAACTCTGAGTGTCACTGACCGGTCTGCACAAAGGCATTGCAGGGCATGGTGTCGCCAGAGAAGGCCAGCTTCCAGCCTGACGTGTGTGTGAAGCTGCAGGCGAAAGCATTCTTACAGTGATGCACTGTGCACGTCTGGAACTGAGGAACACAAAACACAAAGTGTGAGTATATTTAAAATAAACTGGGCAGCCTTTTATATCGAATCTGACACGTCACACACCTTATCCAGATCGTTCTTCCTCAGCAGAGCTTGGATGAACGACCTTACCCTCTGCTTGGGAACCTCAGCACCGGCAACCAGACATGTGTTCGGGATGAGGCTGAAACACGGAACAGAGGGGTTGCAGTGCAAAAACAGTGGAACCACAGAAACAGGAACATGCATCAGTACATGGTTTTCTCCAAACATAAATAAACTTGTATTATTTCTGTACTTTCCTTTGTTTTCCTTAGTCTTTATTCCTATATAGACTGAAGATACTTACCCAGGGTATCAACAGTGAGTGAATATCAAACAGTGTTATTGTTTTTTTATTACAAAGGAAAGCAGCCATGATCATTTGAATCCAGAAACACACACACACACACACACACACACACACACACACACACACACACACACACACACACACACACACACACACACACACACACACACACACACACACACACACACACACACACACACACACACACACACACACACACACACACACACACACACACACACACACACACACACACACACACACACACACACACACACACACACACACACACACACACACACACACACACACACACACACACACACACACACACACACACACACACACACACACACACACACACACACACAGAAAACATAAAGGTAAAGTTTATATTTTAATCTCAATAAGTGTTGTGTCCACATACTTGATATGGTGGAGGATCTCCTGGCAGTAATCGTGGTACTGGTTGAGCCAGTACATGATCTGCACCGGGGCCACCAGGTACACGGGTGTGAACGGCTTCCCCAGCGCTGTCTGAAGGACACAAACATACATTTCAAGTTATTCTAAAACATTCAATTACCAAAAGTTGTTAATGTTTAAGTTCTCATTTTTCCTTTACATACCAGTGCTCTTTCCCTCTGATACAGCAACATCAGCAGCCCCTAAGAGGAAAGAGATGAAAGACTGATTTTATTTATGGATGTAAAAGAAAACAATCCAAGGGATAACATGTTAAAGCGTGAACATTTCCAGCTTGGTCACTGAGGTTATAAAAGAACGTGACACACAGTCAAACAAAACAGGTGGAAGTCAAGGTCTGTGACGTGTCTGCTTTTTGTCCTCAGAGTCAAAACTAAACACGGAGAAGCAGTGTTTAGTTTTTATTCTCTATATACCTGGAACAAACAAACATGCCCAGGATCTGCTTCAACTTCATGTCATTTTGCTCAGTATAAGATGATCCGTCCTGACATGTTATTTATGTGAAGCTGCTTACCGTGTGGTGGTCGGCGTGCAGGTGTGAGACGAAGATGGTGGAGATCTTGGAAAGAGCTTCGTCCACGGCTTCTCCGTAGTGTCTGCAGAGCTGCCCGAAGGTCCCCTCCCCACAGTCCAGCAGCAGGGACTGACTCGGGCTACAGGCAGTGCAGAGAGAGAGGACATGAGGACTGCTTTTCCTGCCATTTTGGAGTTACTCCATCAATGGAAATTGTAACAACCAAAAAGTCGACCAGAATTCATTACATTGTGTCACCTTTAAGACCTCATCACTACTTACAGCACCATTTCTCTAAGCATAGCTTTTCAATGTGCTTTGGCCTGTTTGAGGTCTCAGAAAATGAAAGTACCATTATAATGAAAAACAGTCGTGGCACAAAGCAGTACTTAATTAATTTCAGGATTTAATAGAAGGATTTACTTATCGTTTTTAAATATGTAAACCATTCAGCACCTTCTTATTTATCTGAGCTCTTGAAGTCACATAACACAACCAGAGCACTGAAGTCTACAAACAAGCGGCTCCTGGCATTACCCAGGTCCAGGCTTAAAGGTCTCCTATTATGCTATATTTGAACAATATATTGAAGGGTAATATCTATACAAAAAGTGTCTGAGAAGTGTTTTGCTCAAAATACCAAACAGATCACCCATTGCAGCATGCCTCATACCCCTCTATTTCAGCCCTGTTCCTGAAGTGCTGATTCTGGGCCCCCCCCTTAAAATTGAGCTGAGCTGAAGCTGGCCAAGCCCCTTTGGAGCATCACGTCACGCAGCTCTCTCTCCTCTGTGAACGTTTTCTACTGGGAGAAGATACTCAGCTGAACGCTGCAGTGATTAAACCCCATATTATGTTCCAAACCACATCCAGCATTATTTCTGAAACACTTCTCAGTGTTTACCGCTAGAACTTTGTGAGTCTCCTTACACACCGGGGACATCTTTATGTATAAAAGACATCAAAAAGTGCATTTTACATAATAGGGGACCTTTAAGACTCGGGGAGATGGGCCTTCTCAGTAGTGGCCCCAAAGCTGTAGAACAGCCTGCCTGTTCAGGTTAGAGCTGCACAGTCATTTAAGCACTTTAAAACACTGCTGAAACCCGTTTCTTCTCTCTGGCGTTCAGCCCCGACTAGCCAAGTTATCTGGATTTGACTTTCTTTACGCTGTAACATTATTGTTGCTTTTATTGTATTTCTTTTCATTTGATTTATTTTGACCTGTGTACAGTTACATCTTTGCGGATTGTCTTATTTTAAAAGCACTTTTGAAATGTGCTATGTAAATAAACTTGATTTTACTACTGAGTTTTGACTGCTGCTACATTATAAGACTGAGAACTGAGACACAGATAGGCAGTGTGTTTGTGAGAAAGAGAGAGGGAGTTGGTGAAAATAAAGGGATACAGTTTTATTTTTAGACTTTGTCTTGGTCTTTTTTTCTGATAACTATATTGCATGTTGGTTTTCTTTCATCTTCTCGTATTAGTCGTGGAAAGAAAGGTTATTAAGGAGAACATTTTGTCATGTTCTCGTTGAAGAAATGTACACACCAAGGGAAAGAAATCGTAACTGAAATATAAAGCACATAAATGACCTTCATTTTATCCCATTTTTCCCATTTTCATTCTGAAAAACTCATATGAAGAGTGTTATAACTTTAGTTAGTTAGTTTAAGAAGACAATTGTGCCACATTTAAATAAACCAGATGATAGGTTGGAATTTATGGGAAGATTTCCAGGTGCAATCCAAGTTCAAATATTAAAAATACATTATATTATAACCTGTGATCCATACCTCATATTCACTAAAGTGCCACTGACGTTTCTGATCTTCATCGGTAGAGCGGATCCTGTTCCCAAGAAAACCACCTCTGGGGATTTCTCTCTTTGCCCTGCAGTCAGAAAACGATGCATGATAAAACACTTCTTTTTCCTCCCCCATCACTGAAAGACCATCCACTTAAAAAGTAAGAAACAGTTTGTCAGGCTTTCAAGTAAGAAACATCCCTTCTGGGCTTTTAAAAGAGCAGAACTAACCAGAACGCTGAGCAGCGTCAGTGGAGCACATCTCCCTGCACTTGTCCACTTCTTCCAGAAAGTTTGGGACCTCCGACGCCTCTTTAACAAACTCCTCCGTGTTGCAGGAGGGGATGGCATCTCTAACGAATGAGAAACAGAGTGAGGAGGAAGAAGACACACACCACCGCCTGCAACAACACTGGCGTGGGATTCTTCCTGACCTTGACGCGCCTCTACAGAACTTGACAGAAACAGCGAGGAGAAAACACTGACACTTGTAAGACGAGGTGAAGAACAAAGGAGAAAAGAGCGGCCGAGTGCAATGGTCCATTCCAGATTGTTTTCTGTGACAAGGCAGCACTCGCAGCTGCACAGTACTGTCGGCTAAATTGGGGGGATTGAAGGACAGACTAACCTTTGCCACTCCATTACTGGTCTGAGCTGGAACTTGAGCAGACACTGGGCTCTGACGCTGGAGACGTGCAGCGCTGCCTCCGCCTCCTGGGGATGGAGACAAAAGCTTTTGATGTTTTCTTATAAACTACTTTTTATGGATCACACTTGATTTATCCCTTTGTGAAGTCTGCTTTTAAAGCCAAGAGGGAATATAGTTTAAGAAAGCCACTGCAGTAAATCCTCTAGAGAAACTTTATATATATATTTCAAAGTATTTCGCTGAGCCAAAACCAGGGAAGGACAATACTTCACAACATTTATTGTTGCCGATAGTCTTCACAATGTCTCTCCGATATAAGGAGAAATGGCAATCTGCTGATAAATGATGTTGCTAAGAGCACTTAAAATATTTAGTTTGCAGTCATAAGTTGTTCATGGTTTATAACCTTTTTTGATTACGTGAAGAAAAGTATTCAGTTTTATAAATCAAAATAAATGCTTAATGCAAATTAAGAGCAGATCTATTGAAGCAGGCAGGGACGATAACTTCCTAAATGAATGTTCATTTAACTGCAGCAATTTTGTGACGTGTAGTATTATTAATAATGTGTTCTATTCAATATAAGCAAACTCCACTCTCTGAATATCGCCATCTGCTACTGAAAAACCCTTTTCCATAAGAAAACAGAGGTAATGGAAATTAACTATTTATAATGGTAAACTCAAAACCTAAAATGTTATGCTTTTTTTTGCCAAATTAATGCAGATTTTAAGTAAAACTAAGAAAAAATCCTCATTTTGTCATTTTATATAAATCATTTTCACCGTGACTTAAATGGGTTACAGCTGCAATTAAGCATTCCTTTATTTAGTAAATAACATCATTCCCTTTTTACTACAATCACAATTAAAGCACATTTTCAGAGTGTAAAAACTCATACAATTATTCCAGCACACATAAGGAAATAACATTAATTGCACTTTCAAAAATGATATTTCACCCTCCTCAGTACGAGCTCTGAAACTAGGATATACCAAGTCATTTATGCTTATCTTTGAGCTTTTTGTGGCAAACTGAAGAGGCGTAAAGTGTGAAGACACAGCTACATCTAGTGGATTTATTTCAAATAACATAACTAAACAAAGGGGTAGAGATGGCTTCATCAGGTTAAATTGAGCTCAGCACGTTTTTTAAATCCAATTTCTTCCTCAAATGAACAGTTCAGCAGAACATTAAAAGAGCTTAATCTTTCTCTACTTATTATTTTCAAATCAATGTCGTGAAAAAGGCTCTGTAGAAGTTGTCAGACGTTGGAGACGTTCACACGTTCATTTTCTAATTCTTTATGTTTGTAAATGATTTTTTGTACAAAACCCCAAAGATATTTAGATTATAACACAGAAAATAAGATAATCCAAATATAAAAGAAGCTGGAAACAGTGACTCTTGATAAATGACAAAAAACAATTGATAATAATTGTTGTCCACTCATTTCTGTTTACCTTTGTTTTGAAAGTCTTGAGCTCTGGAAAGATTTCCGGGTGGATCATGTTGAGTTGGGCTTGAATTTTGTGACTTCTGACGTTGTGGACCGTGCAATTGTGTTCATTAAGGATCAGATGTTCAGCGGTGGAGGGGAACCTGCAGAAACACAGGAAACTGTTTAAGGGGGGGGGCACTTTAGGTGAATTTGGTGAAGCTTTTTAACTAATATATATCACAATGAGTTTTCCCATTTGACTAATCACATTCAGACACTTCTTTTTGTACAACAATATTTCGAAATGACAGTTGAAATACTTAAATCAAGCTTTGTCTTAATTTTTCCAGAACAGAAATGTCAGCATTGGATCTGACCTATTAAACAGCGTTCAAATATATGTTTTGTAAAATTCCTACATTTTGCAAGACACTACAGGTAAATAAAGAATGAATGGAGTTATAGATGTCTCCATGAAGTTTCCCCAGTTAACCTATAATACGAAAATATAAGTTGTCTGAATTTTGAAATATGCAAACGTTTGATGAATTTAGTAGAAATCTACAGACACAAGTAGAAGAACTATGAACAATAAACCCGTAATGTGTATTTTAGATATTCCTCTAGTCTGAAATAAAAACATGTTATGGAAGCAAAAACTGTCAAGTGAACCATAATGTTCTTTTTAACTGAATGTTAAAAACATGCACAACATCTTAATGGAGTCTGGCTTTATAGTGAGACATCACAAACCTCTCCATCCACTTCCTGTATTGATCTGTTTTCAAAACAGAATCTGGAGTCATGTGGACAACCATCACTGCGGAGTCCTCTGTCCCTCCCGTCTGGTATCTACAGAGACAATTTGACTTCTTTTATTTCACATATAGAAACAAGCTTTGGTGAGTTTTAAAAATAAATATGACAGATTATAACCTTCTCAGCTGCTGATTGGAGCAAACAGCCTCGATGAAGTCCTCCGACGGACACTCAACGATAATAAAGGTTGGTCCCGGGTCAGCAGGAGTGCAAACCTGCTCCGGCCGGATCTAAGAGACAACAGAGAGAAATAAGTGACCGGAAAAAAAGTGTATAGATACCCCCTAAAAAAAAAGGATTTATATCAGACAGAGCATCTGTATACCACACCTCTATGCCTTCGTATGTGATGCTTTTCCCACTCTTCAGAGATGCTATAAGAGGACCGATTGTTGATGTGCCACTGTGGGAGAAAAAGGTTTCATAGTATTTATAAAACTTGGTAAAATACAGTATTGTTGCAAAGGATTTCAAATTATACAAAATGTTTTCAGTTTTACATGAAATGAAATAAAAAATGGTAATAGGTAACTGGAAGATTTCTGGCCTTTGGATCAAACAGTTAATTGATTCATTTAAACAAAAACAAAATGAATGGTCACATGAATGGATTAATCAAAAATGACAATACCAATATGTATATACAGAGTTATGATATATCAATCATATTTAGGATTGTTCAATTTGAACATTACACAAACATAAAATCAGGGGGGGGAGTATGTCGTAATTAACTTCTGTTTTTACAAATTTGATGTTATTATTATTATTATTATTATTATTATTATTATTTTGGGTTTAAATCAAGTAACATCTGATTTCTGTCAACTGAGTTCAAGCTTCGTGTATTTAAATCAATAAAATCCATGAGAATGCACCCATATGTCTACATAGTACCCTTATTAACAGATCAGTAATTGGCCTAAGTTCTGTTCACTTTACATATAAAAAAAGTCCACTCACACAGGTAAACCCAGCTCGCGGGCTTGAGCGACTAAGAAGTTTCCTTTCTTTGGGTGAAGCTGTGGATGGAAAGAAGAAGAATAGAATATCAGATACAAAGTTCTTGCTGTGAACAACACACACAGGATGACATCATTTCTGAAGTTTCCTACCTTGCAAACGTAGGAAACAACCAAAGACATATCTCTGGTTGCTTTTCGTCTTTCACCTGCAAGATATAGGAAGAAACGAAAAGTCTAAACATCCTTCCAGTTCATTCCAGCTGAACTCAGCCTCTTTATTTTGACCATGACTGTATTATAGGACAACGGTGTCCATCAACACCCAATTAATGATTTTAGACTTCCTATTATACTACAACAACTCATTGATTATCAAAGATGTTGGCAATGAATTTCGTCATCCATTGGTGGGCTTGTTGTTATGACTCATGTCTTCTATGACAGGAGAAATTAGCCATTAAAGCCGAATAACAGGAAACGACGATGCCTCCTTTCCAGCATTTGAAACATGGCAGAGGCATTGACTAACCAAGCAAGGTGCAGAGGCTAACCTTTTTTTAAATGTCAAGATGTTTAGTACAATAAGAGAATAATGTAATAGATGTTGTTTGCAGCCTTTCACTACCCTGATATCAGACAAAATAAAATTGTAAACACGAAAAAGTGGGTTTGACTTTTCAAACCATGCTAGCAACCAGAACATTTTAAATTCATGTCGATGCTCCCCTCATGTTGTTTGTAATAACGCTGGTCATCCTCTGACCCTCTATTAGTACCATTATTGGGTAAAATTTTGTCCAGTACATCAATTTAAGACCCAATACCTGCTTAACTAAAGTAGTTCCCATCAGCCTCAGCTGTATTCGTGTTCACTGCTAATAGGCTAATGTAAATGCCAAACTATATTCCTGCAGAATGTACATATTTTAGCTTGCTAATGTTAGCTTGTAAATCTTCTAGCCTCACCTGGACTGCCTCCACGGCTGTTGCTGTAGTCGTCTCTCCTGGGGGAGGGAGGGCTTGGGGACGGGCTGCTCCTCCCTGATTTGGGGGAGAGCGGTCTGTCGTCACCCTTCAACTGGGCTGCAGAGTGAAGACAGAAAAGAGTGAGCTGCAAACCCAAAAGCACTTAAGAAGAAGCCTAAGTGAACATTAAGAGGATCAGGAAGGACTCACCGAATATTGGCACTTGATAAACTGTCATCGTTTCATCCGTGTACATCTCTTCGGTGTAAGGTCGCACAGCTAGGAGTGTATGATACAGTTAACATCAAACAGGACTCACACAATAATATCAAATGCCAATAAGATTCCAAAAGTAACATACACAGCTTAATGTCTTCCAGTGGTCCAGAAAACGACTTGATAGCTTTCACATAGTTCTCCTGTGATGGAAAAAGGCAGCGCAGAAGAAGAATGATGCATGCTTATTTATCAAAATATCTGAATTGGTATTGTCATTGTTATTTGGATATTGAGGTTGTATAGAAATATTGTGATATATGATTTTCTTCATATCTCTCAGCCCTACATACTGTATAGTTGAGTTTCTCACCAGCTGTGGAGGTCCAGAGAGAACACACTCTGGCACACCCGTGTCCTTTAGAGTTAATATCATCCCTGCAGTGAAAAAACAACAACAATTAAATTAAATCTTCAGTCTGTGATGTGTTTCTATCATGTTTTGAGGAACTGGGATGGACACAAAGATCTGACACATTTTACAGGTCTACGCATTTTAAAATGGACATGCAACCTAATATCTGAATAAATTAAAATGGTAGATTAAAATGAATCAAATTATAATAAGCATTCAATTTAGAAGTATTAATTTGCTTGAGTGCATTTAATTTAAATCATTTGAATATTCTATAAAAAGATATTTTGCAATTTTGTGTTGCTCTTTAAGCTTATCCACACATCAAGCAGTACAAACTGAATCGTTCATTATGACTGTTTGGTGACATTGTATCGCAGAGTGAAGTCACAGGCAGGATGGATTTTTAAAAAAGCTCTGTAATCTGAGGGATGGTACTGACCTGATAACCCTCCCACATTCTCCCAGCTCATCCTAGTCAGGAAGATGTTGTCCAGTCGAGCAGCTTTCAGTCTGTCAGAGGATTACACAACAATATTTACTATCTTGGACCTTACCTATCAGACTTACTTAGATAAACAACATGTGTTTAACCCATATACAGTATTAAATGTGTTACTTACTTGTGTTCCTGCATGAGTCTCTGTGTTCCTTCACCACAGTTGAACAGGTATCTGCAGCATAGATGAGGGGCACGTGTTATGTATCTTTATGGTAGAGCTCCTTAAATTATTTTGAACCCTAATGCTGTTATCAAATGTATCTATAAGGGTATTATACCATCAGGGAATGGGTGTATGGATATATGTCTGCAACCTTTTTTTATGTAAAGCACCCTTAACTGATATTGCATGATGACGTTATGTTACACTTCGTTTAATTGAAGCTATTATCCAAAGATACTATAAGTTCAATCACCTAAGAGATTAAGAATTCAGAACAGCAAGAACCCTGAATAACATTAGCTTCAAATAATCCAAACCTTTCCAGGTACAACAACTTGTTCTTATTTTTTTGTTAAGTTTAAAAAGGACAAATTGCAGTCATACAAATACATTTAAATTGAATCTTCTACTGCTGAAGAATGTCTGCTGCTTACAATAGTTACTTTATTGTTAATGTTTCCTTACTGTTGTCAATACAGTGTTTTCTGACAGCATAATACTACTTTGACTTGAGTATTTTTAGTATTAGTTGATGCTGATACTTTTGTACTTTTCTTGAGTAACATTTTGATTACAGGACTTTTACTTGTTATAGAGTATTCCTACACTCTGGTACTTTTACTTAAATACAAGTTCTGTGTACTTCTTCCACCTCTGACCACTTTGTGCCTCAGATAATTATACAAAAAAAAAAAAGCACTTGAAAATCAGCACGACTAACTCCTGACATGTTAGTGTGTACATTACCTGTTGTAATCGGAGAAGACATACAGTGATGCAGCATTGTCTCTGCTCCCTGCACCGACCACCTGAAGGTAGACCGTGGCTGGTCCGTGAACGTCCCCCCGTTTGCCCCGGCTCTCTTTGGTCTTCACCCGGCGTAGCGGTTCCTTATGCTTGGCTTTCTTCGGTCCCAGCTGAGGCATCGTCTCCGGGGTGTTACTATAATTAGCAGCCATTGTGCGGAAAAACTGGAAGAAAGTCCGATGCAGAGTAAACTCACAGCGTGTGTCAGCCGCAGACTGAGCTCTCCCTTTAATAAACACAAATGTAAAGGTCCTGAGCTTCAAATGGACCGTATTCATTATAAATACGCCACGATCATAAAAAAACAAAACAGTGCCGATTAATGACTTATTGCTTGTTTATACATTTCCTCACGCTTTTTAAAAAACATTATTTACCTAAGAGCAGCTAGATGGATGTAAATTCAGCACTGCTTTAGAGGTTGGTTGACACATGTGACATTTCTTCCGGCATCTAGTGATGACGTTCACGAGTCTTGTCGCCCATTGGTGTGTAGTACTATTTAGCCGGTTTGTTGACCAATCACAGCCGTTCAAAGAGAGGGAGGCGGGGATAGCACCACATGGATAGGTCTATTGCTTGGGTTTTAATCATAGAAATGTATTTATTTATTTATTTTGCACATATATTACACTGCATGACATCCAGATAATCCATATAAAAGGACCTTTGACATGAAAGGTTAGGAAGCCTCAAGCTTTTAAAATGGAGATATCTACCCTCTGATTATAAAAGAAACATACAATAAAATAATATAACAAATAGCAATGTTTTCTTACATTAGCAGGAATTATTAAAAATGGCCCTAATACATTTTTTAAAATATATTTAAATTAGTTTGTTTGCGTATTCAATAACATTTAAATGGATAAAAATACTTCAAATTCATGTCAAATTCATTTTATTTGCATATCTTATATGAATAAACATCAATCACAACATGCTCAATACATATCAAATAACTAACCACATGTTACATCAATTCAATAAAAAAAAATACTATTACATCAAATACCACATTGGTAGTAAAGGATTTATTAGAACGTTAATATTAGTAGTGGTAATAGTATTGGTACTTTTGTTAAATGCAAATACATTAATTTGATCATCTATAACATCAAATCAATATCTACGCAAACATTCATTTAAATTCAAAAACAAAATCTACTACATTTTACTAAATTGTAAAGCTCTTAAAGACATTACTTTGACAAAAAATTCTACAGCTAATTCTTCTTCAAAATACAAAATAAGTGCTACAACAAATAATACAATTTATCACTAAAATTATCAAAATGTCAAAGAGATATCCCAACTTTTTATCGCTGGATCATCCCTGCTCCTGGGGCTGAACTATTGGAGTTATACTGCTTCCGGCAGGGTGTACTGGGACACTGCGGGGCTCTGGTTTTCCTCGTCGGGCGCTTCAGCCTCATTGTAAGTCGTACTGTTCAGATGAAACACAACACAGCCATTAATGCTTTGATACAAACACACTCCAGAGTTTATGTTGTGCAGTCTTTAGCTGCTGCCATGTATATATAGTATTTATTTTAATATTTATTTGATATTTATTCATTTAATGAAGGACTGACATTGTTTGATCATTTAATCTTAAATATCCAGAGCAGCAATCAAGGGCCAGCTACTTAGTGTTTTATTTCGTCCTTTTTTTAACTCATAGTTACATTTATACCTTGTGCTTTTTTAAAGCTCTGTGTTTTTTTCAAAAATGTTTTTACATTTTTATTCATTTATGTCTTAAAACTTTGTTTGTAATATTCCTGTGATGTTTCTTTTTTATTTATAGCTATTTTTATTGTTATGTCCTTAAATGATGTGGGATTACACACATTTAATTCATGTTTTTACACATATTGTCTTTATTATTTGCTTTTTATTGTATCTTTAGAAGTGCTTAGTACTTCTTCTTTTTTTTCACAGATTTAAGTTGTATATTTAAAAAAAGGTGAGTATTAAGCTCCATCGTGTGAAAACACAATGCTTTTTTAAGTACTCACTAATAAAGAACATATTTGTCACCTAAAAGGAAACTGCAAAAACACATAGTATGTAAAGTATCACCTCCCACTCTCCAAGTCCGAGTCCTCCATTTCTGCAAGATCCTTAGCAGACAGGTGGTTAATCATTGCCAAGCCGATGCAGTCTCCCAAAACATTGACGACAGTGTTGCAGCGGTCTCTGAAAGACATGAATCACAGTAAACCGTTGAAAGCAGACGTGTATGATAATATCTTATACAAGTATGTCTTTTAGAAGCAGAAAAATACAGCTGTAGTAATCAATTTTGGACTTTAAATATAACCAGAGGTGGGGGGAGGTAGTCAGAACTTGTACTTGAGTAAAAGTAGAAGTGCCAGAGTGTAGGAATACGTTGCTACAAGTAAAAGTCCTGCAATCAAATGATAAAGTACCCAAAAAGTACTCATTATGCAGATTTCTGAACAATATATATATTAAGGTTTTGATTATAATTATTGATCATTAAAGTGTTCTCAGAGCTGGTAAAGGTGCAGCTAGTTTTAATCACTTTGTATACAGCAGGGTAGCTGCTGAATTTACTCTAGGCGAACTAAAGTCTGATTTAAGGGTTGAATATAATTCAAATCATGAATCAAAATTTGCAAAGTAACTATAGGTAAAACAATAAATGTAGTGGAGTAAAAGTACAAAGTAGCAACACATTTAATATACCCCAAATACACCAATGTGTGTGTGTATTGTGATGATGTGTAGTGCAGCCCGTTGGAGAATATAGTATGTTTTATGTTAAACCTACAGCAGCCATTCCACCACCACCAGCATGGAGGCTTCCTTCACCGGCAGGCCAACAGCGGACAGTACGAAGAGGGTGGTCACTGCTCCTGTGGCGGGTATCCCTGCCGCTCCGAGGCTGGACACTGCGGCCATCACTCTGCAGGGCAAACACACACAACAGAGGTTTAAAGGCTTTATTGACATATGCACAAAGATTACAGTGTTTTTGAATCTTACCCCTTTCTCTGTTACCAATTTCCTGTTTTTATTGGGAGACAGTGTCCAAAATGTTAAGACTGTGTTGAAGACTTTCCTATTTTTAATAAAGCCTATCGGCTGCTTTCAGATACCCTTTGTTTGTCCTCCTGAGTCCTACATGTTATGATATTTTATTATATTTTTACTGTCTTCTTGTTGTATTTTATCTTGTTTTATTTGTATCTATTTTATTTGTATTTCATGTTCTCAAGGTTTCAAGGTTTCAAGGATGTTCTATCATGTATTTTATAATTTTCTTGTCATTTTAATTACTGTATATTTTACACTGTCATCTATGTTTGTTAATCTGTAAAGCCCAGTGAGACAAACATGTTTTGTGATATTGGGATATATAAATAAACTTTGATTTGAAACTTTATGACCCAGGCTCAGCACACAGTATAATTAATAATAATAATAATACATTTTATTTGAAGGCGCCTTTCTCGGCACTCAAGGACACCGTACATGATACAAACACAAAGACAATAAAAGGAATCAACACTGCAAATTTAAAAAAGAAATACACGGTGACGGAGGAATTGGCATCAAGTGGAATAAGCAGTTTTGAACAGATGTGTTTTGAGCTGTGTTTTGAAATTGGGGAATGAATCCATGTTTCTGAGTTGGGGTGGTAATGAGTTCCAGAGACGGGGAGCAGAGTGGCTGAATGCTCTGCTCCCCATGGTGATGAGACGGGCGGATGGAACGGACAGGTGTATGGAGGAAGAAGATCTGAGGGAGCGGGAATGAGTGGGAACATGGAGGAGGTCGGACAGATATGGGGGGGCGAGGTTGTGGATGGCTTTGAATGTTAACAGGAGGACTTTGAATTGAATACGGAACTGAACCGGGAGCCAGTGGAGCTGTTGGAGGACAGGAGTGATGTGGTGGATGGAGGGGGTCCAAGTTATGATGCGGGCAGCTGAATTCTGGACCAATTGAAGTTTATGGAGAGTTTTTTGAGGGAGGCCGAAGAGGAGAGAGTTGCAGTAATCCAGACGGGAGGTGACGAGGCTGTGGACAAGGATGGCGGCAGTGGGGGGGTAAGGGAGGGGCGGAGGCGATTGATGTTTCGTAGGTGGAAGTAGGCAGACCGGGTGATGTTATTGATGTGGGATTGAAAGGATAGTGTGCTGTCAAGGATGACCCCCAGAATCTTAACCTGGGGGGAGGGTGAAACAGAAGAGTTGTCGATAGTGAGGGAAAAGCTGTCGGTTTTGGATAGAGTGGATTTGGTGCCGATGAGGAGAACCTCGGTTTTGTTACTGTTTAGCTTAAGGAGGTTTTGAGTGAACCAGGTTTTTATTTCAGAGATGCAATCGGTGAGGGAGGTGGGCGGGAGAGTGGACGAGGGTTTAGTGGTGAGGTAGAGCTGGGTGTCATCAGCATAGCAGTGGAATTGAATGTTGAATTTGCGGAGGATATTGCCGAGGGGAAGGAGGTAGATGATGAAGAGGAGGGGCCACAGGACAGAGCCCTGGGGCACACCTGAAGTGACGGCGGAGGGGATGGATTTAAAGGATTTGAGTTGAACGAACTGAGTGCGGCCAGACAGGTAAGATGAGAACCAGTCTAATGGAGTGTGGGTGATGCCAATGGAAGATAGCTTGTTGAGGAGGGTGGTGTGACAGATGGTGTCAAAGGCTGCACTCAGGTTAAGGAGGATGAGGATGGTGAGGAGTCCAGAGTCAGCTGCCATTAGGAGGTCATTGTTGATTTTCATGAGCGCTGTTTCAGTGCTATGGAGTGGGCGGAAACCAGACTGGAACTGTTCATACAGGTTATTGTGGGATTGGTGAGCATGGAGTTGGGAGGCAACTGTTTTTTCCAGGATTTTGGAGATGAAGGGTAGATTTGAGATAGGACGTAAGTTGTTGTAGTCGGAGGGGTCGGCGCCAGGTTTTTTCAGAATTGGGGTGATTGCAGCAGTCTTGAAGGATGTAGGGACAGTTCCAGTGGTGAGAGAGGAGTGGATGATGGCAGAAATGAGGGGGACCAGAGAGGGGAGGCAGACTTTAACAAGTTGTGTGGGGAGGGGGTCCAGTTGACAGGTGGATGGCTTGGATTTCCGCATGAGTTCTGTGATTTCTGAGAGAGTGGGGAGCTGGAAGGAGGAGAATGAGTGTGTGGATGAGTGAAAGTCTGCTGAGATGCTGAGGTGAGGGATTGATCCAAGGTGCTCGTGGATGTTCTTGATTTTTGCCATGAAAAAGGACATAATGGAGTTGCAGAAGGAGGTTGTGTACAAGTGAGGGGGGAGATAGTCCTGGGGTTTGGTGATATTGTTCAGTAGGGAGAACAGTGACTTGGAGTTTCCTTTATTGGCAGTGATTAGACTTGAGTAGTAGTGGGTTTTGGTGCTGGCAATGGAGACTTAAAAGGAAATAAAGTAACATGATGGAGCACGTAAAATGCAGGAGTAAGTCAACTATAGAGTATAAATGTAATATACATCAATCTAAAAGTATGTGGAGGACTGTGGATGAGTGGAATATTTCTGCAGACACTGTTCTGTAAAGTTTAAAAAAGACTGAAACTACAGAGAGATTCAACAACTGCCACCTACGCAATGGTGAGAATCTGGCTCAAGTCCAGAGAGATCTTGTTCAGCTGGGCGATGAAAACGGCCGCGATCACCTCATAAAGGGCAGTTCCGTCCATGTTCACGTTGGTCCCGATGGGCAGCATGAAGCGCGCGATCCTGCGGTCCATTTTCATTCTCTCCACGCAGCATCGCAGAGTGAGCGGCAGCGTGGCGGAGCTGGGAGACACAACACATACTTTTCAGGCCATTAGGGGTGGAAAGTACATTTACTTTAATACAAGTACATCTTTGAGATTCTTGGACTTGAGTATTCCCATTTTATACTACTTTATACTACTTCATTTATTATTAGAAGGAAATATTTAACTTTTATTTGACACTGACAGAATATTAAATAATAACTTAACATTGTGGAAGGACCTTTTCTGCATAGTAAGTTTTACTTTTGAAACTTTAAACTACTTTTGTAAATAGTAGTTTTGTGCTTTTACTTAAGTAACATTTCGATTTTAGGACTATTGATGGTAATGCAGTATTTTAAGATTTTACTTCCACCACTGCATAGAAGTACAAATCCTCTTTTGCAGCTTTGAAAATAAATGTAAAAATAATGACTGGTGAGGAACACAGAGGAATGAATGTCCCGTTACCTGGAGGAGACGAGCAGGGCGGTCAGTAAGGCGGGAGAAACCCCGATGAAGACCAGAAACGGGTTCCGCCTCACAGCCAGGAAGTACACCGTCGGCAGGACTATAAGGGCGTGGATGAAGAGGCTGGATCACACAAGTTTAAGCACAATGAACCAAAACAGCAGAGTGTCACCATGTACAGGTATTGACGATAACTGCCATTTGAAAAAGGAAAGATTGATATTGTTTGTAGAAAACTCACATGCTAATAACATTGATATCATGTTAGTGAAACGCATGAGATAATAAGATGCTAAAAAAAACATATCATCCAATAAAATATGAGACAACAATATTAACAATATTATTATAATGTTTATAATAACAGGTTGAAGATCTAATATAAAATGATAATGAAACACTAAAATGTATATCATTGTAATAAAATACACATGATAATAACATGTAAGTGCAGTCTTAAATCCATGGCCACACATGTAATCATGGTTAAAGACACTCTATTTAAATAGTAATTGTTTGCTAAAAAAAATAAAGACTGACTATGTTGTAATTTAGTCTTCTACATTATTTTGCAGATTGCCTATTTTGCGAGAAACACATATTAGTTTTGCATTTTTTATTCAGTGCGGTAGCTTAAATTGATGAGAATGGAGAATAGGCAAAGATAATCCTTCTGCCTGTGCCTTTTCACTCATTATTTACACTGCCACTGTTTATTCTATGTCATGTGTTCACTGACTACAAAGATTGATAGAAAAAAAACAATATATACCCAATAAGAACAATAGCCATGAACTTTCCCAGCATGTAGGTGGTCTCCCAGTCATGAACCTCGATAACATGGCTTGTAATCATAAACAGCACTCCAAATGGCAGGTACCTGGAGGAGATACAAATAAAGGAGCGGATACTTCAATACATTGGAGAACATTTGGGAGAGTTGATTGATCACAATATTACTGAAAAAGAAATTGGTCTTGTTTATTTTATTTGGGAAGAAGTAAGAAAATCATTGGAGATTTAGTTGTTTTTTTTCATAACACATCTTCTTTTAGATGACATAAAAGAAAAACCACACAGAATACACATTTAGGTATTTTACTAACTTTGTCTATTAGCATCTGTAAAAATCGTAGTGTCTTGCGAAATGTAGGAATTCTATAATGCATAACTTTAAATGCCACTTTCTCAAAATGATTGGTTTTTCTTATTCACCAAGCCAAACATCTCTACTTCAGAAGCACTATCATAAACCAACCTTTCCACTTTCATTCATATCTTAATTTGTATATTTATTTCACAGCTGTTTTTTCTGATTTAGTGTGTAATAATGTGTGTTGTCCTCAAGTAAAATATTTGACTGAACATGGCTTTATCCAAAATTCAGATTTCTGTTCTGGCAATCTATGCAAATTAGCGCATATTTAAGATAATGCCTCATTTTCATATCATTTCTCAAAGTGTGTTATACAAAAAAATATTAAGCCAGGTTTAGGGTTTAGGGTTAGGGTTAAGGTACATTCACAAATACGCAGAGAGACAGGAATTCACCCCGGGCGATGCAAAATGAAGGAATGACATACCAACACTTCATTAGCGAGAGTTCAATTTTTTCATTTGGAGTAATTTGTCAAGTAAATCAATAAGTCGAGTAAATCAAGTCAAGACCAGTGTTATGTGTAACACGTAACAAAAGTAACAAAGTTACAATAATGTATTACTTTTTGCTGTAACGCAGTAATATAACGCATTACTAAAGTTAATTAAGTGGTGTTTTGTTTTTTAAGAATTCCCCAACATCGCAAGACATTCCGACACCAGAGAAACAATGGTGCGGGTAGAATAGTAAGCCTATTTACTGTTGGTTAAGATGGCTGGAGAGCTATCTGCTTGAAAACCCAATAAATTAAGAGACTCGTGGCAGAGTTCGTGGCAGAGTTTGTGGAATCGCCAGCTTTTAGAAAGCTTGTCAGCCAAATCCCCGTTAACACACCAATGACAAGGTGAGCTAACGTTGCCATAGAGACTAGTTCATATACAGCAGGTCACAGGGCCGTGCAGAGGCTCCACTAACATGTTATTAATAACAAACAGCGACATAATGTTACCGGTATCACATATTATTCAGCCCAGTTAAACGAAGTATGAGTAAAATACCTAGCTATATTCTTAATGGTCAGCATGACAGATAGATAGACATTTGCCAAAATAAAGCATTTGCTGTCGTGGCTTTTGTGATTCTGACGGTGATTGATACATATTGGATTGCGCCATGAGATTCACTGAGCCTAGTTTAGGTTGTGAGCAGCCTTAAGGGCCTACACAGTTGTTAGGCTATACCTTCACTTGATGTATAATCAGCTGCATTAAACTACATTTTAGTATTTAAAGCCAAACTTTTGCAGTTACTTTGGTGAAAGTAACTCAAAAGTAATGCAAATATAACTTAATAAAAAAGGCATGTCAAAATTCATTTACTGATTTATTTTTTGTCTGTATGAAAATATTGTGAGTGTGGACTGAGCAGTTACATTGGTAGCTTAGCCGGAAAAAGTTGCCGCAGTCAATTGTGCGCAACTAAAGTGATGTGAATCTTTGCTTCTAGGGTTAGGGTTAGTTAGGGAGTGTGTTACACTTTACCACAAGACCATGTTGACAATGTATTTGGTGGTTGCTTGAGAATGGTGAAGATCTCCACTAAGACTGTTCCTCTCCGCCCCATCTTGTTCAGGGTCACTCCGAGGAAGAATGAGCACATAATCAGGCCCAGCGTGTTCACTCCTTCCACAAAGTGACCCACCAGCTGAACCTCAGTTATGTTCTGAAACAAGAAAGTGGTAAAACAGCAAAGGCAACTGTGTGCATCAGCCGAAGTAATCTTAACAGTGTTAAGGGAAACAATGTACCTTTTGCACTGTAGAGTTTGGCTCCATTATGAAAGTTTCAAACTCCAGCTTCTTAGTCTTGTACTAAGAAAAGAAAAGAAAATGTTACACTTCATGGAAAGCAAAAAAACAGATGGCGTATTATATCTGAAAGAAAAGAAAAACAGACCTGCTCGTAGCAAGCCTGGATGAGACTCTTTGGCAACAGGTTTCTATAAATAAAACAGTTATTATTTTTGTGCATATTCCTGTTTGTAAACACTCTAGTTACCAGCTCATAAATGTATTGTCTGGGACTCCCTATGGTGTCAATGATGACTGATTTTCTTCTTGTTTTGTATAGTACTTTTTATGTACTTCCTATGTTCCTTCTTTTTTCTATTTTCTCAATAAAGAAATCAGTGTTTTCTTCTTCCTGAGGCTTGGACATTGTTTTGTTATGAGCTATGAGCTCTTTGGCTGTTTTCAGGCTGTTCAGCTCTATATATATAGAAGCGTGTGTTCAGATATCTTAAATAACAACTCAAACTTCAAATAAAAATGTCATTTGGTTTGATTTATAGAATGAATAAAATGGTGAGAAATACCAACTGTCTGTTTGTTTCAAAGCTTTCTCAGAACCCCTTAAAATTAAAGAAAACCGTGAGAGTTATTCTTCTACAATATTATCCTTTTATCTTTGGGGGCGGGGCATGTAAGCAGGTGGATAAAAGGTGTTTTGGTTGAAAAGAAAATGTGTAAATGTAACTTTAAATGCATTGCACACTACATCCTGCTGACTTTTCTTTAATCAATTAACATTTAACCCTTAAATGGTTTCTGTATCCTTGAGTAAAGAGTCATTTATCAGGATGCGTTAAATGGGTGTAGTAACCGTGTAACTACAGTGTAATATTGTGGGTGCAATGCTGTTGTAATAAGGGTGTGAAAATGGTGTAAAATGGTAGTAATAATGGAGTAGTATGGGTACAATTACAATGTAATAGGGCTGAAATAGGGTTGTATTAATGTATAAGTTGGGTGTAATAACGGTATATAATCGGTGTAATGTAGAAAATATCAATTAATGACTTATTTTTTAACTTATCGTGATATCTAATCGCCCATTTAAGGGACAAAACACAGAATAGTCAAACATATTTCCATACCATGATGAAATTTCTGCATAAAAACATCAATCTGCTTTTAAATACTAGAACGTCAGATATAATGTCCCTTTTATTCTCACCTCACAAGGTCCAGCAAGGCATCGATGGTGGAGAAGTTTTCATCTTCAGTCTCCTCCTTTTCTACAGTGTAGGCGGCTCCGGGCCGGACCGACAGCACCAAGACTAACCCTGCAGAAAAAATTCAAAGTTAGGCATAGTAATATTTAAAACGGGTTTAAATCACAACTAGATTGACATAGTATAAATAAACAATTAGTCAACTTGTACATTTTTTGTTTTGTTTTGCCAGATCTGCCACTGCCAACCTCGTTAATTACGACAATAATAATGGAACAAAGCATTGTCTAGTAATAATACCATAAAAAGTAGTAGAAACTGAATAATTAACCAAACACACGTATTGATTAATTTGTCCTTTTTTAGTCTAAAAAGAAGTCTCATTTGTAATTATTTTAATACAAATGTTAACCCCCCAAAAATGGCTGACTAACTATCTTGTGCTTATCAATAAACATGAATAAATAAATAACAATCACATAAATACAGGAAAAACGGACTTCAGGATTTAAATTTCCAGTTATATCTGTTCAATATTTATGTCACTGTCTACACAAATGTGCACAAAATGTAATTTAATGTTATAATCTCTTACCTATAATCACAGAAATGAGTGTCGTCCCTACAAAGTACATAGCCGCACGCATAGCAATTTTCCTGGAGATGTTAACACTCAGACCAGACACTCCTGTTGGGTTTATTGCCAAGTCATTACAAGGGATTTGCTGTGGTGTATAATGGTATATGCATTAGTATTTAGTTTAAAAATAAATACAATTATTTTTTAAAATATACTTTTAAATATTTAAACATTTAAAAGAAATACAGCTATAAAAAAGTACAATAAAATACGGGGGGAAAGGGCAGTAGTTCAGAGAGAAGAGCTATGCCTTTTCAACCCTGCTGTTGTGTGTTGGTGTTCCTGGTCAGTTTTAACTGCTCATAAATTAACACAAAAAACATTACTCATCACCAAATGTTATCTACCACCTATTTCCTATCTCAGACTACTGATTTACATGATTTACTGCAGTGAATATACAAAGAATAGATACTGAAGATATTTTCCTAAATTAACATGGTTGTTGCATGTGTATGTGTGTACTATCTGATGGATGAATCTAGGGTTACCCAGTCCTTTCCTATGGCGGTGATCAGGAAAACCATAGATACAAAGTTGACTTAACTACAAAATAATCATTGAAAGTGGCGATCAGCAATTTTATACGTTCAAATACATGTCGTATCTTATCATAATAACATAAGATAAGATAAGTTGTACTTTATTGATCCCATTTGGGAAATGTTTTGGTTGCAGCAGCATAAGAAAAAAAACAAGACCTTGAAGCAATTAAATGTAAAACACAATATGTATGATCGATGAAAGTAGTAAAACATTCAGATCTGATCTGAACACGACAGGAGGGTAAAAAGAGGTATAGCCTTGTGCTAGATATGTGCAAAAAAAATGAAGAGGAGTGTCAAACAAAAGATTACAAAGGTTTCAAGGGCTCACCTGTAATGACGCTGGTCACTATGAGAGGAACCGCAACCATCTGCAGCATCCTCATGAGGACGTCTCCTGGAAAGGCGATGCGCAGTTTGTCCGTTTCTGTCAGTTCCACGTAAAACTTCAATAACAAGCCAAATATAATCCCTGTGGGAAAGTAACACAATACCAAACACATGAAAACCAACATGAAAGGTTTCAAATCTTCAATTCATTTCACACAAACTTCCAAACAAAACACATTTGGAATTCTGACTGTAGCTTCAAAGAAACTAGAAAAATGGCTCAAACCTGACCCCCTATCTCTTGTGAACTGATATGATACAATCCATTAAATATTTGTTATAGAAATAATCTCTTTTTCAATGGGGTTTCAGGAAAATCCATTCGAGGAAATGTGGAAAATAGGCAATAATACATATTCCAGAGATGACACTCCTTTGTTTGATTGTGTACGACGAAAAAGGATCTAAAGTGTAATCATTCCAATTACAGGTCCTCACTACCTCCCTGAGTCGGGAGTGGGTAGTGCCTTCATTGGATGTGGTAGCCGTTTTCTTGGGGTTCATTCTTTCCTCAAACAGAAAACAATCCCTGTGTACTGTATTGTTTTGTTTTCCGTTTACATTTTTTAATTATTATTATTATTGTTATTTATTACATTTTTTCTAACCTATTGTTTGTTATTTAGTTTGCTATTTCAGATTCTCTTAAAAAACGGATCTGTCAATTAATCAAACTGTATTATTAATTGTCTCCCAACACAGAATTAAACAAACAATAATTATGGTTTAATACATATTTACAACTTTACAAAGGATACTACAAATAAACGTTTATTTATATAACCTCTCGATTTATCTATGTTTAATTGTTTTTCAATAATAAAAAGGGCGTACATTAAAGTTTATAAATAAATAAAAATATATAACGCAATGATGCAAATTGTCCGCTAGAGGGGGTTGTCTCACCAGGAGAAGTCAGATTCGTTGCTCCGGCAACTGAATGAGGCGTTTTATGTTCTCTATTAACACGAGAACTGTTCTAGTCCTGTCAAATACATTCATAAAGGCACATTTACAACCAAAACAGTGATTTACAAAGAGATATTGAACAAATATAACAGGATATAAGTAAATTAAATCACCAGATATAATGATAATTCAACAGTTTTAACAGTGGTCAAGCTTAAGAAAAGGATGGACTATTTTTGTTTTGTTTTACACAATGACTTTTTCGTTGGATGCTAGTTTTATGTTCAAGTTGCTAAAGCAAAACATGCAACATGCAGTCGCTGACTTCGAATTGTAGGTTTTGTTTTTGTTTAAATAATTGTTTTAATGTTTGCTAAGGCAACACCTGTCATTTAATCAAACTCTATTTATATCGCACAAGGCAGACAGCAAATATGTAGCTTTGTTAGCTAAAAATGAGCAGGGATGGAGGAAGTAGTCGGTTTAATTACTTAATTAACAGTAGAAATACTACAGCGTGAAAATATTCAGTAACGAGTAAAAGCCCTGCAATCATAATTGTACGTCAAAGTGCACAAGTATCATGCATACACTTTATATACCACCAGTAAAAGTTCGTTATGCAGAATGTCACCAGATATTTTAAATGAGTATTATAATGTTCATAACTTCAATGTTGCACTTGGAAAACGTGACGTGAATTTGAATGATTGTATATAATACTGGCTTACTTAATCTAGATAATGAAATATAATACAGTTGGTTTGTATTTAACACAATCTGTTAAATAAATGTTGTGGAGTAAAAGGCACAAGTTTGCCAACAAAATGTAGTAGAGCAAAAGTAGAACAAATTGAAATAGCTACTCAAGTAAAGTACAAGCAGGCTGACTCAGTGTTGAGTACTAACTGCGCTGTATCTCAAACATCAGCAGCAACAAAGCAACATAAATAAAATACCCATCAAATCAACGATAAGACAACAAGCAACCGAACCTAGCAACGAGTTAAAATTAGTATTAAACAAGTTGCAGCTTCAGTGTGTAAGCTAGTTTTAAAAAATGAGTTGAATACTTTTCAAAGTTGCACTGAGCTGTCCGGCCAGAGTTAAACTCACCCAAGGCGACACTGATCAGGCTGGAGAACAGGAAGAAGCGCTCCTTGATGTAGCGGAAGAAGTTCCTGCAGGTGCTGCTGCCGCTGTTCTCAATCTGCTTGGGGACTTCCTCCATCTTCACACACTTTGACTGAAAGTTAAACCAACAAAAAGCTTAATTTTAATGAGATATTGTGTGTCAGTATTCATCAGGATACGTGTTCCAGCGTTATGCTTCAAAAATCACGTTTGAATGAAGTAACCATAGCAATATAACGCGTTCTAAATCCTTGATTTCGACATTATGAAATGTTTTTGTTTTCAATATTATTTATTTATCCCGTTTGCATTTTCCTAGTTCTTTCCATATTTGTTTATATTTTCTGTTTGTTGCCATTATGTGTAATTAAGAAGAATTAAAACATAATTTGGCAAACAATTAATAATATGAATCATTCCAGGCTAACAATTTATGAAGTAAACTGACATCAAAAAGTACATTATCATTCCGTTTTTTCTAAATATAATCAAGGGATGACTTTAACCCATTTAGAATATGTATCAGCAGAGCTGATAACCAAAAAGCACATAATTATACGTTTTTAAAATAAAAACATGAGATGCCATTAAAAAAAAAAACAGCAAATAAAGACTTTTTTTTTTACTATTATTTCTTGAAAGTTTCCATTTTATGTTACTTTACTTGCAGCTTAAGTTATTTTTCACATAACAATTTTTTATACCCTTCCTTTCCAGTTAAAAATGTGAAAGTATTCATGGGAACTGATACGTCATAAAAGTATCAAGTTAAACATCAAATCACTGCCATAATACATTGCTGTAAGTTAAGCCAAAATATATCAAGCCTTTATTATTTATGTTCAATGAGTGGGGGCAAAAAAGAGACAGAACACACACTTCCTCTCTCCGTCTTTATTCATATATCAGCATATAGTCCACTGTACAGCGAGGGCAGCAGCCCCTCAGCACGGACTGCAGGTCTAACATGATTCTGCCCACCAACACGTTTTAAACTGCTTTATACCCAGAGAAGCAAAGTTCCATTAACATACCAAACACAATGCTTTCAGTTACGTACATGGAAGAGGTGGGACAATTCACAAAAGAGCATGATTCCAGTATGTTGAAGAATCTCCAAATCAAATATAAATACAAGTTCCACATTATTATTATTATTATTATTATTATTATTTTCTTATACTAACCACTGAGATGTGTCCTCATTTATATGATTGATTGATTCAGCTGCTATCATACTTACATGACCGTGTATTTGTGAACAAGAGAGAAACAGAAGTGTTGATATATTATACAGACATAACACCACTGTTATTGCAAATGGTGTGTTTTTTTTTTTAGGCTTTACAATTCTCTTTTAACACTGCAATAAGGGGACCAAGCAAATTTACACAAGGATTTGTTTTGTTTTCTTCTTTTTTTTTTAAATCTATTGTTGCAGACTGGTGTATATTTAGTGATGTGTTTGTGTCTCGTCGTGCCATCAGTCCATATACATAGGTGAGCTAGGAGACGCCGGCATCTGATCCATGAGCCTGCACACGTAACTCGCCACGTCCACCGAGCGCTCCTCGTACATCTGGATGAACGGATCTTTCTGCGACAGACAGAGAAAAAAGAGGAGTTATAGATTCATACAACCTCTTACAAAATAAAACAGAATAGATGCCCGGGCTTGTAAAGTTTGCCAAGCCCTTTCAAGGTTACTAAACAAAAAATGTCCAGATTCTTAAAGTCTTTAAATGAATTGATTAAGCGTAATTTATAATCTGTTTAATAATTTACAATATTTTCAATTTTTCATTTCATTTAATCATGTATTTGTTTTTTTAATAGTCAAATATAAATTCTTAAAATGTATGTATTTGCAAGCACTCCTTTATACTTACAGCATAAAATATACTGTTGCTTTTTTTTTCTTACAAGATATTCATATTGACTTTGATTGTGTGATTCAATAATGATGTTTTATTACTGCTGAGCTGCCAAAAGATAACAAATATATATATTAAAATAGTTTTGGTTTACATGAGTGATTGTGTGAATTAAACCCCACAATTAGTAAACATCCAAGAATTTCAGTCAGGGTGTGAATTAAACCATATTTCTAACCTTCAAGTGAAGTTTATTCAACATTTTCTAAGACTATGTACAAATAAAAACCTGGATTTAAGTCAATATAATTACATTTCTAAACCTTTATCTAGAATTTCATGTATGTGTACAGAACTTACCAGCAGCTCTTTGTACTTTGGCCTTTTTGACTCGTCCTTTGTAAGGCTAGAGGATGAAAAATAGAAAAAGTGTTAAAATTAAGAGGATGCAGTTCAGCCATTTGTCAGCAGGTACAGCTAGAGTCAAAACAGGTTCAATACCCTGACATTAAAACACCTTTAAATTAAAAAGACTCTTTCAATTTTTACAACTGTAACACATTTGAGGACAATGGATTTTTTTCAACATTTTGAAATGCTAATGAGGTTTTCAAATGAAGCTTTCAATGTCTGTAATCATATGTTATGACTTTATCACCCAAAAAAAGCTCCTGTAAAAATAAACTCTCCTTGATGATTGTACCTGGTCACATGAATACACATGTGGTTCTTTAAATGTTATTATGCTGTTTCTGATTTATCAAAGTTATAAAAAAAGCCTCAAAGCTTTATATTCTTTGGGATAGCCCAATTCAGATTTGTCCAAAATGCATTCCCAGCAGTGTTTCCTCACCACACGTTGACAAAGGAGATGAATTTGGGAGAAAAGCGCCTCTCCTCAGAGTTGCAGAGCTGTGGTGGGTCTCCCCTCACCACCTGGGTCAGCTGGTCAAACACACTGTTCCACTTCGGGTAGGGGAACCTGCCTGTGGCCAGCTCATACTGAAACACAACATATCCAGTACACATGACATACATCGATATAATAAAACCAAAGAAAACGTGGGTTATAAAACTACAACTGAGGTGTGAAATATTTATTATTGCTTCTCGACAACAAGACAACTTCTGAAGTTATTCTACAACTCCGTTAATTGTACCACAACAGAAACACTTCCTGTCTTTTTTCGCAATAAGAGCCCCTTCTTCCTTCCAATATGTAAACGCTCTTCCATACATGCAGAAATATGTTACCAAAATATGTTATTTGAATATAATCTAACAGAATAAAATCGAAGCATGGTTACAACAATGTACAACTATTATTACATTCCACCCCCCAAAATAATTTTTAAGGAGCTATGGGTATCCAAGATGGTAGAGCTTAAAGATATTATCATTATTTTTCTATCTTATATTTATTTTACTGTGGGAAGTAAAGACTCACCAGTGTGATTCCCAAACTCCAGACGTCTGAGCGGACGTCGTAGCCCTGCCTGGACGCACTGGGGTCTATTCGCTCGGGCTGAAAACCAAACAGGAAACAAGAGACACTTTAACCTACATGTTTAGGCCTAAATCCCCATGTAAAAATGTTGAAACTTTACTTCAGTTTGACCTTTTTGCAACTTCATTTTGTATTCCACTTTATTCTTTACAACTGGTTTGTATGTGTGAATGCACCATCATGATTGCTACTACTTTTCAATAAACATGTGCAATATCAACAAATAATGGCTATTCTATATGTAGGCTTTTTGTCCAACACATGTAGTAATATCCTACTGTAGCACCCTGCACAATAATGTTACTGCAAGACTAATAAACTCTAGTATTGTAGATAAATGCAGAAGGCTTTTTTACAGCACATAATGTATATTAGGTAACTCGGGTTATGTGAGGTGCTGCTGAGCGTTTAGCAAACCACCAGATGTCACTGTGTCCTCAATTTAAAGCCTCAAATATTTTCTCAGCATCAACAGAAACTTTCACATCTGATCATTATAAAAACAAAACGACAAAGGGAAGTATAAAACCGCCTCATCACATGTCATGAGATATAATATGTTGTAAATAAGATTAGTGGTTTTATGATGTGAAAAGTGTTGCATTTCAAAGCCCATGTGGATATGTTATACAGAGAAACAAACTCAGGGAGTAAAGCAGTAAAAACCCTGAATGAAGCAGTTTCAAGCCCAACCAACCAAGTGTTTCTGTGAAATCTGCTCAGCTTGTTTCTCTAATTTCTTAAAATGCAAAAGTCTGATGACAAAAATCCTTCATGTAGTAAAGAAAAGCTTTAAAAATCATGTAAATGTTGAAACATTTAGGATATTTTAGGTGCAGTTCTCATCAACATATATAACATAGGTGGTGAGGTTGTTTTAAACAATTCTAATGAGGAAATGTTTCATTTTAATAGTCAATCCTTTGGTTCCAGACTACATAATCAGAAAGAAACAGGTGTTTCTGCTTAAACTGGGTCAAAACAAATCCACCGCTCCAAAAACTCCCCCGGAGACAGCTCGCCACCTCGGCGTGTTTTCACCTGCAGCACATGCCATCAGCGCACACGTGAGGAGCATGTTCCCTCAGTCCTGCCCCTCAGGCTCTGCGTGCCCTACAGCATCCCTCCCGTCATCCACAGCCCGCCCTCCCCTTCATCACTGAAAGAAAGTGGTGTGGAAGGCTGCAGAAAGTCTGCTGCTGCTGCGGTGCAGGGAGGAAGAAGCCCCTTGCTGGCCCACTTACAGCGGGCCTGATTTAGATGCTGATGTCAGCGCGCAGAGCGGGACAGTGTGTGCTGCAGCAGTGATGGAGCAGCAGCTGAACACTGCAGAGACACGCTCACATCTGCCAATGTTTAGTCTGCACCACTTCAGCAAATTAATCTTTACAAATATACTAGTGGGGAAAATAATTAACCATGGGCTGCAACTAATGATTATTTTCTTATCAACTAATCTGCTAAAATGTCCTAGTTTCTTCAAAGTTTAGGGAGATACCTTTAAATGTCTTGTTAAATAAGATCAAAACATTTTTTCAAAACAACAGCTTTTGAAAAATACACTGAAATTTCAACTAAACCATCCAAATCTGAATTCCTCCTGCATCCAACTCCAATTATTGTTGAGGTAGGGCTGTTGTCTAAACTCTGTCGTAGCCACACATCCGAACACAATAAGTCTCCACAGTTGTCCTCAGGTCGGTTTGCCTACGTCACTGAATCCGCAGCACCGCAGTGATCATCACCTGGAGGCTGTGCCAGCTGGAAACAAGAAACTGCAGCACAGATTCCTGCAGTCTGAGTTCCTGAACCTTACACAGGGCAGCGTGCGTGCGTGCGTGAGGGGGGGCTCCTGATACAGCCTCACCAAACTTAGAATGGAAACTGCTGCGGGATGTAAACCCCCGACAGAAAATAACCTCCGGTGATGATGTCACGCTGAGATCACCTCTTTAAACCGCCACAGCTCTTCAATAATGCCGTGTGTATTTGTGTATTTACACAGAAATATTAGTCAGTCACCACCAGTTATTGACTTGTCAGTCAAGGCTATACTGATTCATCAGGATGTGTCTTATTCACACACAGCAGACTATATCTGCTACACTGAGTAAGACACCTTTCATGATTTATAGCTAGGGTTGCAAAATTCTGGAAATTTTCAAAGATGGAAACTTTCCATGGGAATTAATGGGAATCTATGGGATTTTCAAAATTGAAGGTTGGCTTTTCATAGGGAACTTGAATATAGTTGGGGAAAGTATATTTTAGCATAATCTTAGCACCATCTTATTTTACTGAATCGTGTGATTTACATACAGAATAGAGCTGCAGTCGGAACATCCATGAGAGATTCTTACTTTCTTAACCCATAGACCAAGTATACACTATTGACTATAAATCTATGAAACTAATAGATCTTAAACTCAGTCTTTAGCTGCGACCTGCTGCTCTCTATCAGTCTGTGGCTCTGTTTGTGGGCGGGTTCAAAGATATTTCCCCACCTTTGTTGTCCAAATGTTTCGCCCTAAGCGGCTGAATCCTGGCATGCAGGTCAAATGTTTGGTTGCGGAGGTGTGTGTCAGTCTTCCTGCCACTTGACAAAAAGGGGGTGTGGCAGTGAGAGTGGTATAAGACTAAAAAGCTCATTAATTCTGAACAGATCAATGCACCATTGCACTCAGATGACAACAATGGTGTGTGTGTGTGTGTGTGTGTGTGTGTGTGTGTGTGTGTGTGTGTGTGTGTGTGTGTGTGTGTGTGTGTGTGTGTGTGTGTGTGTGTGTGTGGGTGTGTGTGTGTGTGTGGGTGTTAGTACTTGAGTGAGCTTGTTTTTTCTTCAGATTTTGCTGGTCAACTAGCAAAGAATTGTGAGTACGCTGCACAATGTTTGGCAGACACTTTTCCAATGATTCAGCGTAAAAAAATAAAAAAATTCAAGCTGGTCGTGCTGTTGTCTCAGAAACCAGTTGTAGTGTGGCAGAAATCAGTATGGAAGCAGAAAGCGCTGTGTAGCTATTGTAAAGGCTGAAATCCAAAGGATCGCGCCAGAGGGAGTTTCTCTCCCACAAACCACCCCCCTGCCAAAAATGACTCCATTGGATTACTTTGTTTACTTCCGTAACAACGTGATATCAATACATAACACTCACGCTCCTATTGGCTGGCACTCCAACACATTGTATGTGATAGGCTACGGGACAGGACATATCTAAGCGTTGAACCGATCACAACAGAGCCAGCCAGCTAACCAATCAGAGCAGACTGGGCTCTAGTATCAGACAGAGGGTGAAAAGAGGTGCTTTAGCACAGGCAGTTTGAGAAAAATGGGACACTAGAGGCACAAAACACAAATATGAACCTGACCTGAGCATAACAAGACCCCTTTTAGTGTGTAGCATCAGCTAACCTTTACCAAAAGGAGAGATTTACTTACAGCCATGTAGGGCCTGCAGCCTGCATCTCTGGTTTTGGCGATGGAGTCCACCAGCTGGCCGCTGATGCCGAAGTCACACAGCTTGATGTTGCCATTCCTGTCCAGGAGGATGTTTGACGGCTTAATGTCTGAGGGAGGGAGGAGACAAATGGTTAAAAAAGACACCTGATGTTCTCCAAATAAGAGATTATGTATGGTCATACCTCTGTGTATTATTTTCAAGTTTTCTTTTAAGTGGTTAAGTGCCTTCACAGTCTGCAAAACAGAGGAAAGCTTAAGCAGCAGGAATCAAACATTAGGCATTTTTATTTTTGAAAAGTACACAGAACAACTTACAGCTAATGTTATTTTTCCTAATATTTCCTCCGGAATCACGTCGTCTAATGAGCAATATACAAATTTGTAAAATTTGTCTAACGAGGTAGCCATAAGTTCCATACAAATCCAACAGTCACCCTGAAACACAAGAAAGATAGTCATGAGTTTGAGGAGTTAAATTTAGAACACCCATATACAAAATATGAACGCACAACAAACATACAAAGGTAGTAAGACAAAGGTTGATATAATGAAAAGAATAATGTCGAAAGTTGTATGTACCTCTCTGAACAGTGCACCGTAAAACTGCACGATGTAAGGACAGTCACTACTCCTCATGACCACGTCCAGATCCATCAGCAGCTGCTTCTGCTCCTTCTCATCAACTGTGGATCGAATTCTCTGTGGAGAAAAACACCATGCACAGAGTAATAAATAAACAAAAAACATGTAGTGACAATCTTCACATAGATTAGGTCTGACACCATATCGGAAAGTTAATTTTCAATATCAGTACCAGTGATATTCCATGAATCTGCATAAACGAGTCAATATCACTGTAAAAATCCTCTCAACATATAGTCCTTTTGGTAAAACTCCCAAGTCTCCTCTCTACCTGAATCACTAGTGTCAATCAGGTGTAGACCACGCCCCTACCAAAGCTTATAATACGCTGCCCTTCAGGCCTGTCTCTCCCTCCCAGAGACTGCAGAACAAAGGAACCTCTGTGAGTCGCACATGGAGTTCTCAATTGTTTGTACTTTAATCACTTGATGACATGCAAAGTTAACAGATCGTTTGTCCATCTGTTAGATTTACCTGCTACATTTGATCTGTGAGCAGCTTACTCCTGCAGTTACCTTATTTGTTTTTGTGGATATTGTAAGGTCTGTAATATGTTGCCAATATTCTTTTATTTAGAGAGAAATCATCTACATCCAATGACACCCATGTTGTACCATCCACTAACTACCAGATTGACAAATAAAAGGTTAAACGGCCTTCTGAATCCAGTGTTTTAATAAGCAAACCACCTGGGATGTTCAGTGAACCACCACCCCACCAACTATAGTATTTTCAGCTTTTGTTAGGAATCTAAAAAGTCATAACTCCCTTTCTTGGGATATCAATTTTATGATAAAAATGTCCTTAAAACAACTGAATTTATTCAAGGTTTATTGCCCAAAAAAACATTAAACTTTCCCCTTTTTTTACTTGATAGAGCTTGAATGCATTAAAATGTTTCTCATGTAGAAGTAAAACAGTCTGTTGATGTATAAACAAAGAAAGTTCCAAACGTATGTCCTTCCTACAGGAACATAATGGATGTGCTTTTAATTATAAAACCTTGTTTTTTTAATGATTTCTTTTAGAATATCAATAGATGAATCACCTTGACCGCCATGATCTGGTTGCTGGGCTTGTGCACCATCTTGTTTACGGAGCCGTACGCCCCTCGTCCGATCTCGCCCAGATCTTTGAGATCCTCGGCCGTGAAGTCCCAGTGCTGCTCCGGGGAGATCTTCAACTTTCCTGAGGACTCGATACTGTGTGTTCTCAGCCTCTCTCTGCCAGAAAACAGGAGTGTGTGTGAAGGTAGAGACCCACTCAAGCATTTGAACGTAGCATTCCTGGCTTTATTTAAGGGTAACATGACATCAGACGAAGGGGCACTCACATGTGCGGGTTCTGGAAGGGCGGCCCGGCCGTGTTCAGTGTGAATCTGGTGGTTGGTTTGATCGGGGGGTTGGCAAAGTTCAGCTTCAAAGCTTTGCGTTTACCTGAGCGGGGAATAAAACAAAACAGTAATGTAATCCGATCTGAGATAAAGCAGTGAACACTGAGGCAACCTTATCCCACATGAGAGATAAAAATTAAAAGTGAGTGACAACATAAACTATATAATGTGATAACAGATGGAGTGAGGAAAAATGTATCCAAATGTACTCGAATGAATGGAGGTCATGCTTTCTATAAAATGAGACAAGAACTATTGCATCACCATATAGGGAGGTTTTACTTAATGCGTTACAAATGTTTCTTGTTTCCAAGAATATACTCACCTCTGGATAACTGGTGACTTTTGTTATTTTCCTCATTGTTAAAAAATCCCATGAAAAGACCACAACCATCACAGAATGCATCTCCTTAGAAACAGTGTGTGTATACAAGCCTGATTTATCTTCCTCCTATGTGCCATAGAGCTCCATTGTTCAAAAAACAATTAAGAACACACCAATGAGCCACAATGAGGAGCATGTTCCTTCATGAACACACACACACACACACTAGTTTATTTTGACTCAATAGAACAAATGCCTCTTATACTCTCTATAGCAAATGTGGATTAATCCACTGCTGAAAATAGTCCCCACACATTTACAATTTCCTCCTGTTTGCTTGATTTAAAGTGTTGGTAGCTTTGGTGTTTTTATGGGATTTATTAACTATTAAAAATGGAGAGTGACATCTAACATTTCCTGCCCTTAACTCAGCATTTTTACAAAAAAATGGCTGTTGAGATACCAAAATCCCATATATATATACGCAGACTGAAAAAGCTGTATTGTTGCATCCTTTAATGATAAGATGAAATTATGTTTATATTTTGGCTATTATCCAATAATCAGATATAGAAATTAAGGCTAACACTTCAATTATAACTGGCCTGGATAGTGCTTATAATAAGAGTAGCCTATACTATATAGCATTACATTTTATATATAGATGTATTTGCAATCAAATATGCAAATTGTCAGGAAAACCAAATGAGAACTGTTTAAAAACCTACAGTGTATCGTCTGATGATGAATATGAAAGTTGAATGTATTTATTATTAAATATATTCATCAGCAGAATAAGCTAATCTGCTGATCTAAAGCTCAAAAACTAACTTCACCAATTTCTTACAGATATATATTTAAATCTTATATTGAACAAAAGAAAACCACAGCATGCAGCAAAAAACCCACACAAACACCTACATTCAGTGCACACACACACACAAACCCAAACATAAAATAAAAGGGGAAAATAATGTACTAATATACACATGACATGCTTCTCAAGGCCAACTGCTTTGATTTCACCTCCGAATCGTAGGACAGCTCGCTCCACCCAAATACCACAAGAATGCGTGTGCTTGAACTCCCGTCGGCTTTGAATGCAAAACATTGCTTGAAATGACAACTGTGGAGTGTGAGTACCTTGTCTCAACAAGCAAGGCGCTATGCTGAGGTGCACCCATGCCAATAAAAAAAAACACAAACCGGTTGAAGTGACAACACTACAGGCACTACTTCTGCTTGTTAGTTGCACTCTGAAAACTAGTGAGGTAGAGCTTCCATTACAGTGTTTTAATAGGAATGTAATTAATACAAACATTGTTTAGTTTGGAGGACTGTTGAATCACACTGAGGAAGGACAGAGGATCTTAACATATCAATGGAAGCTCTGAGTTTTAGGCTTGTGCCGATGAGAACAAATAAACTTACCTGTAAGTGGTTTAATAAGTAGGAACAGAACTGCACATTTAAGGTAGCGCATTATAGGGTCAGTTTGGATTTTTTAAAGTTAAAGAGTCAGTGTTTACCTACATCAAATGCAGTTTGGAGGAACAATCAGGGGTAACAGCAGGAAGCTTAGAAATGTATATTAAATATATATTAACAATATTTTTACTGCTTCACCTAGCCGTCAGACAGACCTTTCTAACGGGACCTGAAGCCGTTATCTAGGCTTTCTGAAAGACCAACACTCATTAATAATAACAGTAGTTTTACTTTGTCGGAAAGGGAAGTTACTGGTCTACTGTTTTGTAATTGTGTGAGTTTGCTGTTTTAAAAAGTGATTTTGAATTCATCAATGTCACAAAATAACACAAACTAATCAAACAAGGCGTGGTTGACCGGCAACTTCTGTGTTCCTAAGAGCTAAAATGACTGTTTTTGCCAGTGGAGTCTGGTAGCTTTGTAGAGAGTTTAGATAATGAAGAAATTAGCTAAATGTAATTACACTTAGACCAATTTCTTTTAGAATTAAAGGTGTCTAAAATTTGTTTTAGCTTCCTGCTGCTACTCCTGTATGTTTCTGTAAAAGGCTTTTCTACTGTCGATAATAAAACCCCACTTCAAAAAACCAAAATGCCTCCGTAATTCTGCAGTAGGAAATTTTAAAAAAGGCAGTGATTCATTAAATCTATTTTTAAAACTAATACAATTCCACACAGTAAGTGCAGGTGTCTGAAAAGCTGCAGCTTTATCATATCGTGTGATCTGAGCTAGAAGCTACCGGCACAAGCCTACTTGAAGCCATCAGAAGTCTTGACTGGGATTAGTGGAGAACAGCAGGACAGACTCCCCCATACCAGACTGTCAGGCGGAAACAAAGGGATGAGAACTGTTGGTGCTGAAGCAAAAGAGGTTTGGCTTACTTGGGGGAGCTCCAGACAGGTTTATCTGAAACCCTAGAGGTGAGAAGACAGCTTTTATTTGTTTTCATATTTCACCTTGAGTTAGCCAGCTTCTTAATCCTCTTCAAGAAGGCTGTTTGTTAGTAAGACTTAATGTTACCTCCCTTTGCTTAAATCCCCTGCTCCTGTAAAATATAAAATGGCGTCCAATTTGTTGACGCAACAAACCAGGTTCCAGTTCCAGGGTCATTAAATAATCACAGAAATTGGCCTTGCCTTCCCGACATGTCAAAGACATCTATCACAGGTTGAATGCATCATAGGGAAGGTAATGCATTAGCATGCACATTTATGACACAAAGACAAGCAATTATGTGTCAAGTCAATGTAACAGAAAATGAAGTAGGCAGAATGAAACAAAATATAAAAAGGGAACTACGAGTGAGAATGAATTACCACCATGAAAAATAATAGAACGTTTAATAAACATTTTCTCAGGGACATCTCACCATCATTCAGCATCATGTCAGGAGTTAGGGATCATAAGTTAGCAGCAGTAAGGTAAAAGGTGAAATATGGTCAGGGAAATATGCATCAAAGTACATAAATACACATCAGAAACCCATAAAGTTATGATTATTAAATCTAATTATATAAAGCCTGGATTTTCATTAATGTTAGGAATAATTAGAGTAGCACTGCCTTCTTTATAAAGAAGGGGAACGAGTATAAAAATCAAGAGAATTATGACTCTTTGTATTGATTAATTATACCACAAGGTGAGAGTCTATCAAGAAAATAAATCTACCAAACTGCTAACTATACAAACAATATGTAAAGATCATCATTCAGAAATTAATTTCTAAGTAAAACCTTGATAACCCATGAAAATCATATCAACAGTTATCATTTTTATACATTTACAGAACTTGTCATCATTTATTTAATATGACCTTTTTTAAATGTATTATTAAAATGGTTATTGTACTATTCTAAGTCAATAAAATGTGTAGCTACCTGTTTCACTCTGACATCTCCAGCAGGTGTTGGACTCTGAAAGTTAAAATGAGACATTGTTTGCACAAAAATACAGCATTAATTTACAGCATTGTAATAGGCTTTTGGATAACTGTGATTGGATAGAATATATTGCCTTACATATTTATATTGACAGACACTGAAAAAGGACAGAGCAGCTTCATTCATCACTGAGCACACATGTAACTACTAGTGTATTACCAGGATTTAAAGAATGTATGAAACCCATTTAATGTTACAATTAATTTAATATGATTGTGGATATTGCCAAACGCCTACAGACAATTGAACATGAAAAGACATTATTTCTCAATGCTTAAGTTATTTTAATATATTCGGCATACATTATTATTACATAACCCTCATTCCTAAAGAAGTGCAATCCATTTTTTTGTGAGAAAGACGCATGAAGCCGGTTTTTAAAATAACAGACGTCATCACTGTCAAGGGAAGTGCAATCTAAATACATGATAATACACGGATTGTATATGTGCATAATAGTGGATCCTTACGGTGTGTAATATTACAAAAACAAAGATGTTACAATTGGGATTCATGCCATATGTAGTTATATTTACGATTAATAATTGAGATTATTTTTTAAAGGCAATATTTTCCCCAGACAGGAGATAACAGTAAAATGGTTACAATGACATAAAATGAACATTGTAAGGAAAAGTATATTATTATTTTCTGGTTGATGACAATTGACATGTTTCTCTTGGGGGAAAATACAGGTCCGTTCCCTCGGGAATATGTGTTCAGTGCTGGGAGTAGCCTGAGCCTCCCACGGCTAGCTGCTAACATTAACCTTCACTGCAGCAAAATGTAAGCCATCCCAGCTACAAGCACCGTTTATGTTAGCATTGCCTACTTACCCTGCATGCTGCTCATTGTAGTAAAGTGCTGCGGCTGGGACTGGAGATGGTGGTGTGCTGCAGATCCTGCGTTATTGCTGCTGTTGTGGCTGCTAGGTGTTGTTGAGTTGTTAGGACTGGGAGTCGCCATTGTTGTGTGTTTGAATTCCATCAGCAGCACCGGGCTGCAATGCAGATACACGGAGAACAACTTCACCCTTCCCTCCCTACCACAACAATTACTCCCTCACTAACCGCAACTGTAGGCCGCAAAACGATCCGGTAGCGACTGTAGAATAGTTTAAAATACGTTAAATTATTCCGATATTTTTAAAGTTCCGTGCTACGTTGAATTCTACAAATCCGGAACGTTACCAAAATCAAACATCCAGCTAGGCTAAGCTAACTAAGCTGGCTAGCAGTACTAGCCAAGAAGCTTTAAGACCCGCAATCAGCTGACCAAGTGACACTGACATGTCAACACCCACAGAGCGTCCCGGAGCTACAAACAAGCTAACGAGAGTCAGATGAGACGCAGCCGGATGTTACGTTAGGTTGCTTCAAAGTAAACCTAAGAGGCATATTTTATGGGAATTAAATAAAAACACAACAAATGATGAAAATATGTAAGTTACAATACAACGACTGGTGTTGATTGAATAGCAATAAGAGTGAGATAAATAAGTAAAAATAAGTTAATACAAATACAATTACACAAACATGAGAATTAGAGGAGTAGTTTTAAGTTATGTTTAGCACTTCACTAGAATTCAATATTTTGGCATAGCCTGACAACATAAATGCCATTTAGTAGTTGTCTTCTAAAGTGGCTCTGGGAACAATAACAGAAGCATTATCTAATTATGTATATTGATTTATTTACTAATTTAGCTGCTGGTATTGTTATTTGTACCTGTATATGTGGGACAGATGCTAAGCCTTTATACCTTGTGTAATTAACATTAATCAACATAACATTAATTAACTTTAAACATGTACTGTCAATAATGGTTTTATTATGTATAGAAATAACGGAAGTTATATTTCTGCCTTTCTGTTTAACTGACGTTACTGCGGTCTTGCAGAATGTGTGCTCGTTTTGTTGTATGGGCCAGCCAGGGCAGCCAAACGTCCAATAATCAACCCAACGTTGTTAGAACTGGGATCTTTTGCACATTACAAAATATTTCCTTTAAGAGTACGTTTAAAACAACATATCAAATAGGACTGTGGCCCTGGGTGTAATGGTTACAGTTATATACAACCCGAAATGTACAATAACAAATGAAGATCCTCCTTAAATGATCATCTGTCGGCTTATACAACGTCAAAAAGGAGCGTGTTTCTTTGTCTATGACTCACTATAGAGATACTAAATAAGTTGTGCATTCGGCTGCATGTCCAAAAAAATTCATTGAAATATGTGGTACTAATATCAAACAAACCCCTCAATATTTTATCAGCGCAGAAGGACTGAGTCAGGGCGTTTGCTTGTGTTATCTCTACGTCCCGTAGACCGGGGCGGGGAAGCGAAGGGTTAGCCAACAACGATGGTCGAAGTTTGCAAAGAGAATAACTCAAAGTCATGGCTTTCTGTCATTTGGCGTATCTGCAACCTTTTCATGTCTGTATTCTTTGCGCTTGCAACATATGTACAGGTGAGCTTTTCATTTTTAAATGATATTAATTCAATAGTTTTTTTGTGAATCTCTAACAAATATTGTGTGTTGGCTTTAGATTAATGATCCAGACGCAGGGTTATGGATGGTAAGATTACAACCATTTCCCTCGTTATTTTGTCCTTCGAGTTATGTGATTATTTCATTTATATTTCATAACGTTTCTGTTGCAGGTTGGTTATGGTGTTCCTGCAGTCCTGTGTTCATGTATTGGATTGAACCTCCATGTGACAGGTAGACGGATATGTTTTTTTAGTTTTTCAGTAGAATAATGATAATTTATTGAGAATTAAAACATTGAAACCCGGTCATTTCTTAGTGTTTCCTTTCCTGTTTATTTCCCTGTTTTCCAGACTTTCCAGACTGTTGAACTTTGCTTTAGTGCTTATTTTCCAGTGCATATGGCGCCATCAAGTGGCTTCATTGTGACAGCACATAAAGCTCAACTTTAACAACAGCACAACACATAGTACTGCAAAGCTGACTTGTTCATGTTTTTGATTTCCTCTCTGCAGAAACGTTGCCCTGGAGGCGTGTTGCAGATCTCCATGTGATGATCTCCAGCGCTGTATTTTCTATATTGGGATGGAGACTTTGTCGAGAGCGAATCACAGATATCTTCCAGCAGGAGGAGGGCAGGTAGACGGTGTACTTAAATAGCTGTTGTTGACTCTGCAGCCCTGTAGTGACCTGAATTGTGCAAGTCTTATTTCAATGAATTCCTCTGAGGCATGCTACTTGTTTGAGCATGGGCTCTTTTACATATAATTACAAGCAATTGGAGGCAACAGGAAATCCTGACTAAATGCTTGGGGGAAGCAATTTGAAAACATGGAGATAAACATAGTTAAGTAGCATCCTTATGACAACACATTCAATTACATGTATATGCCGAAAGGTGATGCGTCCTTGTAAAATGTATATGACATGATTCCATGCTGATTATTATTATGATTTCAATCTTACTATAACAAATGCAATAGTAAAAATCATGATGAATTGGGGAACACAAACTTAGTATTGACATTAAGATTTAGATTGATAGTGAGGATGTCACATAAAACTTTCCCAGGATAGACAATAGTGCAATGCAAAGATAGAAATAATACACAAACAGCACAAGAGAACAATATTGAGACATATAGACATATCTAATGGTAAAAAAGGGGGATTATAGATACATTATATACATACAGTATATATATATATATATATATATATACTATTTAACATTTAATATAATTTGTCTTTCCTTTAGAGAATTTTCTGGTCTCGTGCTGACAGCTGTTTGGCTTCTCCTTTGTCGCCACTCTGGAAGGTAACATTTAAATTATTTTCTTTATATTCAGGCACTTTTGGAATGCTTCCTCCTTCTTTCCTACTGTATATGGGTAAAATGTATAGCAAATGTATTCATTTGCTTCTAGGATTTCTTTATACTAACTAACTCTTAAGTGTGTCTGAACCAGAAATGTGCATGTAAATTCATTAGAAGCAGGCACATCTGGCTTTAGATGTTTTAATATTTTTATTTAAGCCTTTTGATGTCTTTTTATTCTGTGATGTGTGCTTTTGACATAGGAAATTATTAAATGTTTGTTTCTATGTACCAGCAATTTGTAATGCTGTCCGTCTTGGCCAGGACACAAAAAAACAAACTGTGATTTAAAGAAAAAGTGTTTTATTGTTGGTCAAATAAAGGCTCAATAAAAACAATAACAATATAAATTCTCCATGAAAATAAGGCTGGTTTTATTTAATTTCCCATATGTGTTGTTCTTCTTTTTTGTCAGGGCTCCAGTGGGGGTGCTTAGAGTTTCCACAGCAACGGCCATCACAGTGTTCCCCTTTGTGGCCTGGCTTTACTATTACATCAATACAGAGCTGAGAGCAAGCTGGCCTTCACACTGTAAAACTGCTATTTAAACATCAACATCTTTTCAACTGCTCCTTTTGTTATGTTCTCTGACTGAAAACCCTGGACCAACAATACTGCTCAAGTAAACCTTTTTGTTGTTTCATTAAAAACAAACATATGATAGCTGAGCTGTCATGAAAGAAGAGAAAAGTATTTTTCAATAATGTTTACCTTCAAACTGTTTGATTGTGTAATGCTGATATTATTTTCCCGATAATTGAAGTATGAATACTTTAAAATGTATATAAAAAAGTTTTTTTTTTTTTCTTACTTTTAAAAACATTTACTTCTTATATCAACAAAATGAAACAGAAAATAATGAACCTTACCAAATACCTCAGATTTGTGTTCTTGAAATGCATGGACATGATCACATACTTAATAATATGCCTAATGTGTGCCTTTTTCAGAAAACTTCTAATATAAAAAAGAATCATCTTAATGTAAGTTAACAATTTGGGAAGATTCATTTTTTTATTTACTGTATATATTTAGTTAAAATGTTTAGCTTTTCCTGTAGTAGTTTCACCCCACACCATGACTATTCTCCCTCGAGGGGGCAGCAGAGGGCCCCACGAATGACAGGGTGACAGAAGAAGATGTAAATACGTAATTTCCGGTTTGATAACTGCAGATCCCAGAACAGCCTTTTCAGTTTGTTGTGCTCCATTTTAGGTTAACGGATATATGTAATACTGACTCCAGAACAGCGATTTTCCGACGTGTATCCTATCACGTTTTGCAAACTTGCCGGCGCTTCCTCGTTACAGCAGCGGTTCTGTCAAGGTCCAGACATGGCTATGAGTGTTTTACATCATAGCCTGGGATGCCGGTTGTTACACAGTAATGTTAAACTCTTGAGAACATGTACACAGCAGACCCAGACTGCCAGACTTTCACACAATGTTTTACAGAGAGAAACAGCACTGAAACAGCCGCTGTCACCGCGGAGACTTCACAGCAGCCTGGTAGGTCAAAGCGAGCTATCATGTGTAACGCCAAACTCCATTTAGAAATATGGCAAATTAACGTAGCATCACTGTGAACCTATTTGCTAGACTTCTAAGTATTGCTAGAACACGCTTGTCTTAATCACTTTGGATACATTTGCGTATTTTACTCTGCAGTGCGTCACTGTATTAATAAGCAAACAATGTGAACGTATTGAAAGAAACAATACGTAATTTCTGATGGCTGACAAAAACTAGCCGAGATCATTTAGGGATAAAAAAACAAAACACTTAATTATTTAAAAACACATCTCCAGTTACGCCACTTGCCCTATCACGGGGCACCACCTTAAGATAGCAAATATTGAATGGAGTTTGGCGTGATGCCTAAATGTTTTATAGCCGTTGAATAAAAGAGTGACCTAAGAGTTTCATATTATTTTCTGCTACTTCTTGCACTGCATTTTGTTTCTCACCTTTGCTATGTTTCTGTATTTGTAAATTGTTAAAATTAACTGTTGACAATATTTTCTGTTTATTTGTTAGGTGACTGTGAGAGCACTTCAAAGGCTGTATCAACACTCAAGAACATTTTCCTCTTTACCGCCACCGCCTTCATCAGGGAAGAGAGATAAGAAGTTTGGAGTAAGTGGCACATGTTTAATGTGTTTGTGTACTTTGTTACAAGTGTAATAAATGCTAATTACATTTGATTCATGATGAACGAGAAGTATAACATTTAATGTATACGGTCAACATATCTTTAAAATGTTGTATTTGAGTAAATTTGATGCACTTAATTATAAATGCAAGACCGAATAACTTCTAGCTATCATATAACTATATTGATAGTATGCAACAACCTAATTTGTTGAAAACTAGTAGAGATGTTAAGTTTTAACATTTTAGGATATTTCAGTCAGGTAAAAAACCAAATATAATTTACTATTCATTTGATCACTTAAAAGCATTCAGCAATGACTCTTCACGTAACAATTTATTTTTCTTGTTGATCAAATCAGTTTAGTTTTAAGGCTCAGATAGACTATTCTACATATTTTAAAAGGCTTGGAAAAGCCATAAGGTATTATAAAATGAAATGCTCCAGTTTGTAAAAGCATCGAGACTGCATTTTGGACAATTTTACAATATATTTAAATAGAATTAAGAAGCAAACAGATTGATAAGCCTGTTTTAGCATCAATAAGCCCAAGAAGCAGTTTTAAACTATAAAAACACGTTTTCAATGATTTATCTCCCCTTTTATAGCCTGTGACATGGAAATCGTTAGCAATTACTTTTGCTATTGGAGGCACTGTGCTTGGAGCAATGAAATATTTCAAGAAAGAAAAGGAAGAAAGTAAGTATTTTACCACTTTTAATATACAATGCAAAGTATTGTGATACAAGGAAATACATCAGTTTACATTCTGGACAAGCTCATATTTATTCAAGTGATAAAGATATTAACCAGTAATGACCCTTGTTCTGAATCTTTAATTGCCAATGATTTGCAGTGATTGAAAAAGAGCGCACCAAGTCGATCGGGCGCCCGGCGCTGGGCGGTCCATTCTCGCTCATCGACCACAACAACAAGCCCTCCAAGAGCGAGGACTTCCTGGGGCAGTGGGTCCTCATCTATTTCGGGTTCACTCACTGCCCCGACATTTGTCCGGATGAGATAGAGAAAATGATCGAAGTGGTGGATGAAATTGGTAATAAAAACTGCTTTCATCAGGAAATAAATTGGAGGTTATTAAGGCATTGTACTTGTATAAAAAATAAAATATATAAATAAACATTAATCGATGAAAATTAAAAGAACTTTATGTATAGAGTTGTGCATACAAATAATAATAAATTAGAATACACTGAAATAAACCATACTACTACTACTAAAATATAAAAAAAGCAACACTGTTTTACATTATACAAATGTACAAAGTAGTTGGAGTGTTTTTTTAATAAAACCTTTAATTGAGTGTGAGTTTAATATTTGCAAATTGTTGGTTATAGAAACTCTTTGATACACTAGATAATTCTTACGCCTATTATCCCAATTTTCTTATATTGTATCATTTTTTTCCACAGATAAAATTAAATCGATTCCAAATGTGACCCCGATCCTCATCACCATTGATCCTGACCGGGACACACCAGAGGCCATGGCTGCCTATGTGAAAGGTAAAAAAACCACACTTCCTGCTTACATGAATGGGCCCAAAATCAATCTGAACACCTATGGACTTTAAGGCGCCTTCTCTACTCCTTCAACACTTTCTTTATTCTATTTTATGAAATTTGTGCTATTTACTTTGCATATATTTTAATAATATAACTCTCTGGTTAAGGACATTTGTATGTACTTTTTTATACTTCTTTATTATATTTGTTATATATATATTTTATATATGGATGTTCCTTTTATTTGCTTTTGTTTATTTATATATAGCACTGAATTTGATAACATAATAAATATGCTTTTGTTATAAAATTGATTTGAGAAATTTACAAAAATAATAAACATTGCTTTTTGGCATTGTACAATTACAGCAAAAATGTTGAGCACTTTCAAGAATAATTTTCATCATATTAAAATATTTTATATTACGTTTTGTTAGAATTAAGCAGATTTTAACGCAATTTTATGAATAATTATTTATGCAGGGAGAAACAGTGACACATTTTCAGGAAGTAATAAATAAAATAAAATATAAAAGCACACTATTTCTTAATACACACTGTATTTTAACACATATCTGTTTGTTACAAATGAAATTCATAACTTGCATTGCACTGCTTTAAGTCTAATAAATGAATGATTTTTCAGATTTTTCCCCGAAGCTGATTGGACTGACGGGAACACTGCCTCAGATCGAGCAAGTTTCCAGAGCCTACAGAGTTTACTACAGTCAGGGACCAAAGGACGAAGACAACGACTACATTGTGAGTAATCGCCTGCTCTATTGTCATGTTTCATAACAATGCACGGATATTTAAGGACAATAAATAAACCATTCTGTCCTTGAGGTCTGATCTCCTCCTCTTGCTGTTTTCAGGTCGATCACACCATCATAATGTACCTCGTGGGACCCGATGGGGAATTTGTGGAGTATTTTGGACAAAACAAAAGAAATGTGGAGATCTCCAGCTCGATAGCAGCATATATGAGGAAGTACAAGAAGGAAAAGTGAGCAGCAGCACCTTTAAAAAGCAACTACGGACTGACAGATTCTGTCCTCAGGTGTTTGTTTGATTTAACTAATCAATACTGCCATCTTGTATTGGCTCCCTGAATTTATTTTATGCTTTTTTACAAAGATAATTTGACTGCAGTACATTCCTTTAATGAGTGTTGTGCAGAAGAATGCATTTCTTTAGGGATGCCATGATAGTCAATATTAATACAAGTTAAATTGCACCAAATTCAATACCACAGTAAAATACACTCCTTTATTACATGTGCATAATGTTTGTTGTAAGGAAGTTAAGCGGTCATAATCCCCTATCAAATATGGGTTTTATATTGCTGAAAGACAAACAAACATGTGTATTTATTGAAGTTTCTCACCCAAATCACCTTTATCATATTATATGATGATACGCTGTTATAGTTAACCCTACCCAATACATACTTTTACTGATGAAAGTTCAAACGCACCATAGTGCTACCTGTTCACAGAATGCTAATAGCTAATGCTCATGTTAACTTCCTATTTCATCACTTATTGTTCACATTCAGCAATTTCAGGGAAAATAAGACTCCATCTCATCCCAAATATAATGTGCTTCCCATAAATTGAGTTGACTGTGTCCCAAAATTTTTTTCTATTTCCCGGACAATATTATTCCCCAGCGCTGAGGTAACCGGTGGTAATGCCAAAACCCTCCTGTTCTCTAAATGTTTTGCATTGACTTGTTACTGAAGGATCTGTTTTTGTGACATCCCTACATTTCATAATGCTGCAGAAGGAAATCATTTAAAAAGAAAGCGCTTCAAATGCCTATTCTGTTGGAAAAGAAAATCATCAGCTCCAACAAGCTTAATATCTCTAATTTCTGATGCAAATAATGAGGACCTGTAGAGTAATGTTGTTTGATTTTGTGATAAAATCTGAAACACAGCTTTGCATTGACTATTGTTTTTGTTTCACAGACAACAGAAATCTAAATACTTTTGATCAGGACTAACCAACAGCTGCTTAGAGTTACTCTGGAGAACCCCTATGTTTGCAAGGCAAGTTTATTTATATAGCATCTTTTCAACACAAGGCAATTCAAAGTGCTTTACATAATTAGAAATGACATTTTAAAAAAGGGTAATTTAAAAGTAAAAGAATTAAATGGTCATAAAACAAGAGTAACACCGGTAAATATACATGAGTAAGATATGAATAGTTCAATTAAAAGCAGCGGCAAAAGAAAAGTTAAAAAGCAACAGCTCCAGATTTTATGACTTTAGAACGTTTTTTGCCGGTGTTATATTTCCAAGTTTCCTAAAATGAATCTCTTTAACATTCTGAGGATCAAATGTTTTGCGAGTTAAAATGGAGTGTTTATTGTTGTAATGCTCGTTTTAGCCACAAGAGGCCACCACTTCCTGTTCTAAATGGGATTCAAAGAACATCGTTTTTTTCTTCTGGATTATTTGTAATAGTTTCATGCACTCTAAACACAAGGTACATAAACTGTGTGTATTTGACATGCTTTTAATGTTACAACAGCTTCAGATAGTTTACAGCCTTTCTTTCGTTGCTTAACGGATACAAAAACAAACCAAAAAGTCATAAAGACTGGAGAGAAATAATTTAAAAAGCACTTCCCTCTCAGGACTTTGCTCCTACAAAACAAAAGCCTGTACTCTACAATTTAATTTGGCTAATTCTAAACTGTTATATTTTGAAAGATAGTAGTTAATGGTTTCTTTTCAGATTCAAAACTAAAAAACCTAATCCTAGGAAGAGTGTGATTTATGAAGATGTTTGATTGGTGTATAAAGTAAAACAGCAAACAAGAACATGTTAGTTTGTATGTTAAACTAGACGCAGTGCTGACAGGAAACACACCAGCACGCCTCAGTCAGAGCACTGTTGATCTCTTACTCAGCAGGCAGCTGTTCTATCTATTGAGCCGTAGCTATAGAGAGGCAGATTACTTTATGAATCCCAATAGGAAATTGGGATTCATAACTTCTAGGAAATCCTTTCACAGAACCAACAAGAGTTCTAATGAACCAAACACCATTGGAGATAATGAAAATTAAAGTTCTTTATTCATAAAATCATTGCCCTAAAACTATAACGATAACAGTGGCAGCAGGAAGACCTGCACATGTGTTATTACATATGTTTAAACCTTACTGAACCTGCCTTCAAAGTTAGAAATACCTTTATTAAACTTGATTACAATACAGTTGTTTAAAAATAATAACAATAATAGTAATATATATCTATAGAAGTTATATTAAAATAAAGAAACATTAAAAGTAAACTGAATTATACAAACATGTGCCATAAATAATATCTAGACATAGGGCCTATATATCTTAAAACTGAAATAAATATCCATTTTTAAATTACACACATTCTTTAAATTAAAGGTATTTAAAATGCAGGAATAATAAGTTTGAATATCCCTTAAAAATGACAGAAATGCAGTATTTCATTCAGATTAAATCAGGATCAGTTACATTTCAGATGTTTGGAAATATGGAGACTGGTAAAAACATATGTGATCTTTTTGTGATCTTTTTTACATTTTTGTGATGATTTACAGTATATACTTGGTTTCTGGAAAAAAAGGCTTTCTGTTGGACTGAATACTGAATTGAAATTCCTGCTCTTTAATGTTATTACTGTTGTCAGGGAGACAGACTCTCGCATAATGAGTAATTACTTTCAGACAGAGGTTAACCACAGATTGATAATATCATTAAAAGCCTTCTTTATTTGGAGGAGGATGATGTATGACACTGTAATGGAGAACATTATATTAATAAATTAAAAGCTACACTTAGAGAAACATAACATTTATTCTAACCTCAACTTACCACCAGCCTGTATTGATTTATTAATATCTGTTCTGCCTCACACCTGTCGTGTTCCTCCTTTAGAAATGGGATTAGAAAAGCCAACACAGCAGTTGTTCAGCAGCCAGACACTGGCCGCCATCAGATGAGCCCTCGAAATGGAACCAATTGATTTCTGGATTGATAAAATGTAGTTTTTTTATAACCCCCTTCACATGCTTTTCTGATCCTGTATTCAGTTTTGTTTTTTTCAACTTTCTCGAAGTTAGAAAACACAATATCCAAAGCATTTTGTTCACTGCAAAAACTATTCAGTGGAAATCAAAAAATAAATTACAGTATGCGAAACATGCAAGTTTGAATTGGTGAAGAGTGCTTATGGCTTGTTTATGTTTTTATATGGGGTAATAAAACTTCAAATTTGACTTGCAAAAACAACAACAAAAGTGTTTTGAGTTGAGTTCTGAGATACCGGCTTCTCTCACGGAATTCTGTCTTTAATCTCAGAGCTGCAAATGTTTTTTCACGTTTTCCTGCTCAAATGTGTTTTCAATTTTATATAAAATAATTGGCTTGGACCAATTGACGTATGTCAATTCGGATTGAAATCCGTGGCTCATGGATCTTATGACTTGCTGGTTTAAAATAAAGGATTACAAAAAAGATTTCTAGTAAATGCAGACCAAAACAATTGCACACAATACTTTACCAAAAATAATACCTTTAAAAGATTAGCAAATGCTTGTTTCTATTATATGTACTGTATATGCAATTATTTGCGACAGTGAATTACATTACGTGCCCAATTAAAGAAAATAACCATTTTATTGTCACACAGTCGCCATAATACCTTTCATTCACTGCTTCTTTTGTGAACATAAACTGTGAGAGCAAAAACTAAACTGCATTTTGATTTATCTTTCAAATTTACTTCCATTATTTGAAGTATTTGGATTAACATCTGTGCCACATGTTTTGTATCACGTCTTGCTTTTAAAAATGGTGAATTACTTAATTTCTGCTACAATAACTTCATAAAAGGCTAATATAGAATATACAGTTGTATCTGTATAAAGTTTAAGAGTAATAATACTGAAGTCTACAGGTTCAAGTCTGTAGAATTGGGGCACAGCTCACATTTTGGTGGATTCAGACATATGAAAACACAAACAATAGAAACAAAACTACAGAACATAATATCACACAACAGGTTTTGTCTGACTTATCAGTACCTTACATTAACAGCCCTAATAGAGAAGTCGGGTAGAGACATACAGACATATATTTAACTTCTAAAACTCCTTTGGTGTCACAGCTTCCTTTTCACTTTGAAACTGAGCAAAGTGAGACCCAACTGCATTTTGACTGACAGCCTGATTTATCTATAAGCCTCCCACACAAAGCCCCTCGTGGGACGATCAATCGAGCCGTCACTCCACATGTAGTTTAATTCTCTTTTCCCCCTAGTTGTCCCAGTTATGGGAGGATTATGAGACGATGGGACCCTGGGCAGAGACATGACAGGCCCCACATCTCTATCTACAGTATTATTAGCAAGACACACAGACTTTACAGCCTCTTTTTGGTGTTTTTGTGTCTCTTTTAAGTCATTTTGTGTCCCTTAGTAATCATTCTTAGTCGTTCTTTTGCCCTATGGTCATTTTGAGTCCCTTCCTGGTTGCTATTTTCCCTTTAAGTGACATTTTGCAGGGGACTGTGCACAGTTGGCTATCCATTGTTTACTTTAGATTCACAAATAGCACAGATAGCTTAAGAAACAGGATTTAAACCCTTCCTGAAAACTAAAAAAGCTACATATTTTCCGTTCTTGGATGAGTGTTTTGAGACATCTATCCTGACTGTGGTTTGCAGTAGCTTTACTCCCCAGCCACTCCATGTCTCTCCCGTTGACCCCCTAATCCTGTGCAGATGCACCCGTCGTCAGATCTATTTTCCCCCCCGGGGTGAGACGTCGCCCTCTCTCCAGCACTACCAGCTGATTAGGGATTTTCTCCCTGCTCCTTCTCTTTCTTGTCCCATGACCCCTGAATCCACAACCCGTGACCTCCTTGCAGTCAAACGTCCACACAAACATTTGTTGTCTTGTCGAGACGTGACAGAGGGGTCGGCGTACTGTAAGTCTGCCTGCCTGGCCCGACCTCGCCTACCAAGAGCCAATTATAATCGCAGCTGTTGCCAGACCTTCAAGTGACATTAAGAGGCTATTAAATCAGCACCAATTAGACTGTCTGTGATGCACTGCCAGACGAAGTGCCCATATCTTAAAGAGCTCTGTTCCCTCTGTAATACCACATCTCAGAAATGGTTGAGCGTGCTGAAGGCAGGGAGGTTATTTGTTTGCAAAAGTAAAAAAACTTGGTTTCTTTATTTTTTCATAGCAGCTGTTTCAAAAAGTTCTTTGTGAGTGCCATAACAAGCAACTTCAAATCATAACCAAACAAAAAGAAGGGTAATGAAAGAGCGCACCCAATGCAGTTTCCATAAGTATAAACTAATACGTGTATCTATTCAGTGACTGTGATCCACTCGAAAAAGCAATTGGTTTTTTCTTGGTCCATTACTACAACCTTTTACCTAGTTTCATGAAAATCGGGTCAGTTGTCTTTCTGAAATCCTTGGCTAAGCTAACTAACAAGCTAACAAACCAACCAACAAAACTGAAACATATCCTTGGCATAGATTTTTTTAAAAGTTGAATAATTAAAGAAGGAAACGGGGAAAATATATTTGATATTTATTGTACAGAGACGTCATGTGTTTATGGTTGCATGGAGATTTTGATTTTTGTATGGAATATAACAGGGGTGTCCAAACTACAACCCGGGGGCCAAATGAGGCCCGTTGCCCACTCTAATTGGCCCGCAGCAAATGCTACAAGTATAATGGAATATGGTCAACACCAAAAACTTGGGATTGTCTTATATTGTACTTCTTAATTATATATGTATATAAAAATATACTACACATTTTTTCATGTGACAATAAGCTCAACATATACTACGTTTTATATACTAATATAACAGTTAGTTATGTGTGAGCGAGTTAAAGGTAGAACTCATGCCTTAGTACGGCTACATTTTCTAATAACTTGCTTATGTTGCATAACATATCAGTGCATGCTATTTTTTATTAGGTTAAAAGTGTTTTTCAATTCTGTCCTGAGTATATTAACTAATAATGCTACTTGTGATATTATATTGCAAAAATGTGACATTTAAGTTGTTATTCCCCAAAACAACTTTTTTTAAACTTCACATCAGAAGTGTTAGTTTTTCCATAAAAAATTGTGGGAACGGGGGAAAGCAGCGAAAACAGATTTCAAACAGACTTTAAAAAACAGCATGATGACTAAAATGATTATTTATGCATCAAAAACACATTTAAATGAATCAATATAAGAACGATGTTTATCAGAGCCAGGCCTCTGTCTGGAATGTGCTAAATGTGGCCCGGCTGCTCCCAACACAAACCCAAACAGTGGTGTGTGATCCAGCTGGACTCAGACAGCCAATGCCAGTCAATTTCAGCGATGCCCTAACAGACCTAATCTTCCCTGATCCCAGAAAATGAGGCCTGCGGTGTCGGGGCCCGTAAACCCTTTAAGCTGCCTTCCTTAGCATTCATTGCTTTTTAATGGACAGTCTGAAGGGGTTACAATTGAAACCATTTAAAAGTGACACAATACAGCTATACATAGCAAGTTCAAAATACAAAATGGACATACTTGACTTTATCAAGGTGGCGTAGAAGCCAGATCTCCAAATATAGGAGAACAAAGCCCCACGAAACAGGCCGGACCAGCGCTTATAAAGGCGGTTTAAGACTTGTTAGGGTGAGGGATGTCTGTGCTGTCCTTCTGAAACGATAAGCAATAGAGAGCAGGAGATCTTCTTTAAGGTCTGCAACACTCTGGTAAGTATGATCCACATCCACTTATTTAAATTCAGAACATCTTTTTGTTGTCCTGTTTGAGTACAATTGTTTTCCCGCTCTTGCAGACAGTTAAAATGAGCGATGCTGAGATGGAGATATTTGGGGTGGCTGCCCCTTACCTCCGCAAATCAGAGCGGGAGAGAATCGCAGCACAAAACATGCCGTTTGATGCCAAAACAGCAGTGTTTGTGCCCGACCCGAAGCAGGAGTATGTGAAGGGGAAGATCAGAAGCCAAGATGGATCCAACGTCACCGTGGAGACTGAGGACGCAAAGGTGGGTGCAGCCCTTTAAAAAAAAAAGTAACTCTGATATTTTTAGAGGATAAAAATGTTCAACCCAAAGAAATTGCAACAAAAATAAAAAGAAGTAATACTGTCTTCCACTTATTAGTTATAAGTTTTAACCAACAACAGTCCTGATAATAATATAATAACTACCAAATATTAATTTATTTCAGAGCCCTTTAAAGTTTTGTTAACATCATTTAACTTTTTCTTTGTTTAAATAAAAAACCTTTAGTAAAGATCACATTTTTAATATGTTTTATCGTAATTTCTAGGATTGAGAAAATGATTCTTAAAATAGCCAAATATAAAGTTTTGAAGCCAGGTCTCTGGAATGAAAGCATGCTATAATATAATGAATTATTTCATGCTTTAATGCAATACAAAAATCATTTTGATAAGTTTCAGTTGTGACATTTTTGCCTATTTAAATTATAGGTGTTGACGTTGAACTTGCCAAATATACAGTATATATTTTTACACCCTTGCTACAATGTATGTTATATATCTGTTAAAATTCAAATAATTTTAAATGTCTCCAAAAGTTAAAGTCTTATCTAAAGATTGTAAAGTGAATGCATTAGCCTATAAATTAAATAACATCAGATTCTATCCTGTTTCCATCTATTCTACTGTATCAGTCAGCACTGGACCTTTGAATTCCTTCCTCAGATTGTCACGGTGCACCTGGACGACATCCGGCCCATGAACCCTCCGAAGTTTGACAAGCTGGAGGACATGGCTCTGCTCACACATCTGCACGAACCTGCCGTGCTCTTCAACCTCAAGGAGCGTTACGCCGCCTGGATGATCTACGTAATTACTGCAAACACATACATTTGTTTATGGTCCACATTTTATTTATCTGGATTTTACAGGGAAATTAACATCTTACGTCCTTCAGCACAATTCTTGATTTCTCAATCATGATTATTTTCCTCTCCTCACTTTCTGTCAGACCTACTCTGGGCTCTTCTGTGTGACTGTGAATCCCTATAAGTGGCTTCCAGTCTACAACCCAGAGGTGGTGTCCGGGTACCGTGGGAAGAAACGTCAGGAGGCCCCCCCGCACATCTTCTCCATATCTGACAGCGCTTACCAGTACATGCTCACAGGTCCGGGCTCACCATTACTATCTGGATGTGTTCGTATATGACGAATAATGCAAGCTTACTTGATAACATTTAAAATATCATAAGGATAGAATATCCTCTAACTCGTTATGGGATCTTTAACATCCTTACAATATTTTCTGCCAAAGTTTTTGCTTGCTATTTGAGTGCAAAAAACTCAAATAGTGACAAAGTGACATTTCTGCATTCAAAATCGAAAGATTTGAATTAAAATATATTTACCGACATCAAAAAACTCCTTTTTGCCAAATAGCCGTTATGCATATAGCATCATCTGAATGTAATTAGTTATTGATTGAAGTGTTTATCACTATAAATGACTAGAATTCTAAAATCCTGAGTTGTTTTATACTGCTGAGTAGCTTGTGAATTTAAACTTGCAAATAAGTATTTTACTTAATCAATTATAATACATTACACTGTTATAATAAGTTGATTATATAACATTTTTTTAAATGTAAAACACCAATGAATTAAAACAATTAAATAAATAAATTAAGCAAAGGAATAATGGTCTGATGTATTCAAGTACAAATGAAGGCAGAACATGGAAACATTAAAATAAAGTTCCTCAAGTTGTTCTTAAAGTTCTAGTAGTTAATGTTACTTCCTGACTTTTTGATTGAAGAAAATCTTAGTAACTTTCAAGACTCATTAAGTTTGATTGTTAAATATGTAGCCATTTGTCTTCTCAATTGTATATAGCAAAGAAAAAAGCGTAGGACTTCAATCAAAAGTAATACTTCAGAAAAATAATTAAAATTGAACAACAAGTATTAGTTACATTTAACCAAAATGATGTAGCATCTTCAATCTAAAACTAACTGAAAGCTTGTTTGAAAGCAAAATGAAAAGATATGACACTTCAAATACAGGCAAAAGCCAAATCCAATCCCAAAGTTGACCAGTTTATTTTCTGTTCAACAGATCGAGAGAACCAGTCAATCCTGATCACGTAAGTACCATTTGTATGTGCCGTTAAACAATGGGCAGCAATATACTTTAATTTCTCAACCCTAATCTCATGCCTACCCTCTTTCAGTGGAGAATCTGGTGCTGGGAAGACCGTCAACACCAAGAGAGTCATCCAGTACTTTGCAACAATTGCATCAGTCGGAGACTCGAGCAAGAAAGAGCAACTTCCTGGAAAAATGCAGGTTCAGTCCATTTCTATCAATTCATAACATTGTACTAGTTAGATATTTTTGAAATGTTTTGTACTGTCATACAAAGACATATCCCAAATTCCTTATCTAAAAACCTTTAACTGACTTTAAGTTTTCCACATTTTTTGAGTTCACAGGGGAATCTGGAAGATCAGATCATCCAGGCCAACCCTCTGCTCGAAGCTTTTGGGAATGCCAAGACTGTGAGGAACGACAACTCCTCTCGCTTTGTAAGTCCAACTTTGATTGGTACGGAAGCTCAAATGTTTACACCTAAAACCTTAAAGAGGTAGAAACTAGAAACATTATATTTTGCGGGACAAAAACTGGAAATCGTAAGCAAATGTTTCGCTTTAGTTACAGTAATTTGACACATTATTTTCACCGAAGATTTTGATCAATTAACACAAAATGTGGTATAAAGCCATAATATACCAGTATTTTACTAATGTACTTTTCTAACTTTTTCACCATTGGTTCTCAGTTTCCATATATCAAAGCATGTGACAACAATTGCAAATCATTTTTCAAATGTAACAACTTTTTTAGGGAAAGTTCATTCGCATCCACTTTGGAACAAAGGGGAAGTTGGCATCAGCTGATATTGAAACGTGTAAGTGTGCTTATATATTGGTGTCTATGTTATATTCTACTGTTATATACATTAAATCTAACTTATATTTATTTTACTTAGACCTTTTGGAAAAATCCAGAGTGACCTTTCAGTTGCCGGCAGAGAGGAGCTACCACATCTTCTATCAGATCATGTCGAACAAGAAGCCAGAATTAATCGGTAAAACAGTTTTTTTATTTTTTATTTGATGTCGCACTGAACAGGCACAAAGAAATCCAAACTTTCTCTGTTTCATTTCAGACATGATGCTGATTACCACCAACCCGTACGACTACCCTTTCATCAGCCAGGGGGAACTCACTGTGCTGAGCATCGACGACACAGAGGAGCTGATGGCCACTGATGTGAGTGCACCTGCGTCAAAGAATAATAAATAAAACATGCAAAACTTCAACAAAGTATTAGTTTTCTTGTTATTAATATGAATAAATATGATTTGTGTATGTATTTATTTAATAGTGTTTTTGTTCCCCAACCACTTGTTATTACTTTCCTTACTTTTGTCATTATTAGTTCGATTTTTGTATATAATTTTAAATAGAGTGAATGAGCGTTAATCAATAATATAAATTCATGTTATATTGAAAATGATAATCAGTTAGAAAAATGTGCATGTAATCAAAGTACGAAGTTTCAAAATCCATGTCTGTTCCTCAGAGTGCCATCGACATCTTGGGGTTCAACACGGAGGAAAAGGTCGGCATCTACAAGCTGACCGGTGCTGTGATGCATTATGGGAACATGAAGTTCAAGCAGAAGCAGCGGGAGGAGCAGGCGGAGCCCGACGGCACAGAGGGTGAGACTTCCAAGCTCAATTTAAACTAAATAAGGGTTGCAGGATACATTTTACAAGCCACATTATTCATATATGTGGTTTCTGTCCCACAGTGGCTGACAAAGTGGCCTACCTGATGGGCCTGAACTCTGCAGATCTGCTGAAGGCTCTCTGCTATCCCAGAGTGAAGGTGGGGAATGAGTATGTCACCAAAGGACAGACTCCTCAGCAGGTACAGTGTGTTCATACATTTGAAAAAAATAATTCTATTGAAATAATGTTTGAATATGAGAATATACTATGAAAACTTGTTCCCCCACTGATACAGGTGAACAACGCCATGGGGGCTCTGTCTAAGGCGGTGTATGAGAAGCTGTTCCTGTGGATGGTCACCAGGATCAACCAGCAGCTGGACACCAAACTACCAAGACAGCATTTCATTGGCGTCCTGGACATAGCAGGGTTTGAGATTTTTGAGGTAAACAGGATTCACTTCAAAATAACATGGAGCAAATATTCGTGAAATGATGTCTCTATTTTTTTAACCATTGTTGTTCATTCCAGATGAACAGCCTGGAGCAAATGTGCATCAACTTCACCAACGAGAAGCTGCAACAGTTTTTCAACCACCACATGTTTGTGTTGGAGCAAGAGGAGTACAAGAAGGAAGGGATTGTGTGGGAGTTCATTGACTTTGGTATGGACTTAGCAGCCTGCATTGAGCTCATTGAAAAGGTGTGTCATTTTTTTTTTCTTACTTTATTTAGAACAATTGGTACATTGCAGATTCTTGTAGGATTAGTTTGCATTATAAACAGATTAAAAGCAGCAAGGCAGTATTGAACATAAAAAATAAGTAAAGGATAAACCCACTGTGACTAAATAATATAGTATAATTTAGTCAAAGTTTTTAATTTATAAAAACTTTGACTAAATTATACTACATGGGAGAACTGGTATGCTTCAAACGGTGCAACATGTTTCAACATTATACCCAGCCGTTATCTTATTCCAACACTAATCACTTCTTCCTTGCAGCCAATGGGCATTTTCTCTATTCTCGAAGAAGAGTGCATGTTTCCAAAGGCTACAGATGGCTCCTTCAAGAACAAGCTGTACGACCAACACCTGGGGAAGAACAGCATATTCCAGAAGCCCAAGCCCTCCAAAGGAAAGGCTGAAGCCCACTTCTCCCTGGTGCATTACGCCGGCACTGTAGACTACAACCTGAGCGGCTGGCTGGAGAAGAACAAAGACCCGCTCAACGACACCGTGGTGCAGCTTTACCAGAAAGCTTCCCTGAAGCTGCTCTCACAGCTCTTTGCAACGTACTCTGCTGCTGACGGTCAGTTCACCTTTAGTTAATGACATCATGTTGTTTGTACATGAACAGTGGAAGAAGTACTTTTTATTTTATTTAGTAATACCATGTAGGAATAAGTTGCACGCAAATGTCCTGCGTTTAAAATGTGTTTTATGTAAAAGTCTAAAAGTACAAGCATCCAAATATACAAAAAAAATATATAGAAAAAGTAATAATTCTGCATAACAGCACATTTGAGAACAACACATTTAATTTTTTTAGATTATACTAACTAATGTATTCATGTGTTTATCATTTCTTATTGTAGCTGATGGAAGTAAGAGAAGTGCCAAGAAAAAAGGATCTTCTTTTCAGACGGTTTCTGCACTTTTCAGGGTAATTATCAATAATAATGGATTTATTTCTCATAGCCTCGTAAGGTGGTAAAAGTTACTAAAACTATTTAAATTTTCCATTTTTTGAATAGTTCCTTTGATACAAATAAAAATATTGTTGATAAATTAAAAGTCCCGTTTTTTTATACAGAACAATTGCATGTCAAGAGACAATAATCTGTTTACCTCTTGCAGGAAAACCTGAATAAACTGATGGCCAACCTGCGCTCAACACATCCACACTTTGTGAGATGCATCATCCCCAATGAAACCAAGACACCAGGTAAGAAGAAATATTTTCATTCTCAAGTTAAAGGAACACGATTTATCCTAACGTCACACACGTAGAAAAGTGTAAATTAGTCAACTTTAGGTGCTTGTATATGGATTTTGTTACAGTCAGACAAGCTGTTTCCCTTTATTTTCATTATGCTACGCTAAGCTAACGAGCTGCTAGCTCCGGCTACATATTCACTGAAAGTAATGAAAGTTATATTGATTTCTAACTCTTTTAAATAAATCAAATACATGTATATCTTCTATGACTTCCTTTACGAAATTGTTTGAACAACAAAAACCCCTTAAAATAATAACTTTAGTGTTATATAAAATAGAGGAAATGGGAGGTCACCAAATTTAAAGGCTGAAACAATGAAAGCATGTTCTGACATTTTTACATGAAAGAGCTAAAACAAAACATAAACATTTAAAATAGATGATAATTTCTATGCACCATACAATTAGTCTACCAATTATAACAGGTCTAATATAAATCAAATTGTATTCATCTTAACACAAAATAAACATTTGTTGAACAATTCCTTCCTTTGTATTTTCCACGTAGGCTCCATGGATCACCACCTGGTCCTTCACCAGCTGCGCTGTAACGGCGTGTTGGAAGGAATCAGGATCTGCAGGAAAGGATTTCCCAGCCGGATCCTCTATGGGGATTTCAGGCAGAGGTAACTCACAACAAACTTGGTTTGTGTTTTATTTGTTCTTTATGTTATTTACTACTTTCTGTTTGAAAATGTACTCTGTGTGACAGATACAGGATTTTGAACGCCAGTGCGATCCCGGAGGGGCAGTTTATCGACAGTAAAAAGGCTTCAGAGAAACTGCTGTCCTCTATCGATGTGGACCATGCCCAGTATCGATTTGGATACACAAAGGTATCACTAAAATATCACATTGTTTATCTCTGTTTTTTTTGTATTTCTTAGTTATCAGACATAAACAGGGTCTTGCTTCTCAAAATGAACCTGTGAATTACTCTGAACCAGGCTTGGAAAAATAAAATACAGTACATCTGCATACAGTTAATTACAGGCAGTTATTTGTGGGAGATCTTTAATAAAAATGAAGAACAACGTTAATTAAGATTAACTTGAGCTGTCCTTTTTTATATGCCATTGCTTTTGTACTTTTAATTGAGTAAGATCACTGCAGTAATTAATGTAGAGAATACATTTGAAATACCTTTTAAAATATAAAATGGGAACGTGTAGAATAAACTTTAAGCTTTTCAGAATAGATCAAACCTAGCATTAACTTCAACTTTGATTTAATTCCCTACATTTCCACTTATACACAAATCTTCCTTTTCCCCTTATCCTAGGCTCTAATCCTCTTCCTAACGTTTATTCTGATCATCCAGGTGTTTTTCAAAGCCGGCCTGCTGGGTCTCCTGGAGGAGATGAGGGATGAGCGTCTGGCTGTGCTGATGACTCGAATCCAGGCCGTTTCCAGAGGTTACGTCACCAGGCTGTGGCTCAAGGAGATGACAAAGAAAAGGTCTACTAACTTATGCATTCATTTTATATACTGTACATGTGATTGAACAGAGCTACCAGAGATGTCGAGGAAATATAGGGGATTATAGGGAACTTAACAGAATTAAAGCAAAATTAAAACATACGTATAGAATAATTCAATTTAAAATCTCAAAGATCTCTGTTTCATTGTCTTTGTTGGCACCTAGGGCAATAAGTGGTAAATACATGTGTGTTTTGGGATCTCACTTGAAAATACTTAACATTTTTAACAACTATTTGATGGATTGTCATGAAATATTCAAACATTTATGTTCCTCTCAGGATAAATGCTTATGCTTTTCCATTAGCGCCACTAGTTAATTTATCAAACCCTTTGCTTAAGCCTCAGCTATGCTTTGCTTTGAGTTCTAACTAGCCAATGTTAGCATGCTAACAGGCTATGCTAAGAAAGAGAATATGGTAATCTTTATACTTGCCATCAACATGTTAGTCTGGTTAGACTGTTAGCATGCTGGTACTTAGCTAACATATTTACTACATTCAGGCATTTTAGGCAGTAAAAATGCTTTTTATGAAAATATGGAAAACCTTAATAATCCTTGTATTATTTTGCGATTTCACTCCACAGAGAGTCCATTTACATCATCCAGTACAACATCCGTTCCTTCATGAATGTGAAGAACTGGCCTTGGATGAGACTCTTCTTCAAGATAAAGCCTCTGTTAAGAAGCGCAGAGGCCGAGAAGGAGATGCAGAACATGAAGGAGGCGTTCTCACGACTCAAAGAGGAGTTTGCAAAGTCAGAGGCAAGGAGGAAGGAGCTGGAAGAGAAAACGGTCATGCTCTTCCAGGAGAAGAACGACCTTTACCTTCAAATCCAAGCAGTACGTAAACAACGGAGTGGTGTGCCTTTATGAATAAAGTAATTAGGAGAAACAGCACTTGTGTCTTCTTTTAACTACGTAATCAATAGGGATGTAAGATAAGAAAATGTATTCATACAGGGAAATTTGACGTGGCAGGGGGAAAATTCAACAAAGTAAAAGATTATAAATAGGAACAGAGCAGATGGTGGTAAACTAACTGTATTTAGGTTAATGGCACATATAAGAAGGGATATGCTTTTTAGAAAATAATGTATGAATACTAACAATTATTATACGACACGAAAAGCTTTTAAAAATAGATAGTAAATAATTCCAAATTATAAAAAAAATAATACACAATATTACAAACAAATAAAAACATTTCTAAATGACTTATAAAACAACTCTAGATACACATTGGTAGGTACGAAATTATCATTTACATTTTTTTTAATAGCAAACAATCTAATTATTGGAAACTATGTATAAAGCATTAAAAAGGAGGCTTTAATGGCAAGAAGAATAACCATCATCTTAACCCAGTTTCACTTTTACAGCACTTAATAATATATTTTATAATGTACTCCTCAGGAAAGGGAGAACCTGTGCGATGCCGAGGAGAGGTGCGAAGGTCTGATAAAGAGCAAGATCCACCTGGAGGCCAAAGTCAAAGACATCTCCGAGAGGATGGAGGAAGAGGAGGATATCAATGCAGAAATCACTGCGAAGAGGAGGAAGCTGGAGGATGAATGCACAGAGCTCAAGAGAGACATCGACGACCTGGAGCTCACCATCGCTAAAGTGGAGAAGGAGAAATACGCCACGGAAAATAAGGTGCCTCTGATGATTTCATTTAAACAGCTTTTGGTTTTGTGGAGATCTGGTGGAATAAAAACTACAATATTTACCTCTGAGAAGTAGAGGTGTACAAAAATACATTCAAAACTAACAGTATAGTGCTTCTTTTCTAAGGTAAAAAACTTGGTAGAGGAGCTCAGTACTCTTGAGGAAAAACTGCTGAAGTCTTCAAAGGAGATCCGAGCTTTGCAGGAGGTGCACCAGCAGACGTTAGACGACCTCCAGGCTGAGGAAGACAAAGTGAACACTCTGGTGAAGACCAAAATCAAACTGGAGCAACAGGTTGATGACGTGAGTCCGGACCACAAAATCTGTGTCTTAATTAGATTGTCAAGGTTGTTGGTGTGAGATACATATCTATAGTTTGCATAATATTGCTTCCTTGTGTCCTGCAGCTGGAGGGCTCACTGGAGCAGGAGAAGAAGGTGAGTGCAGACTTGGAGAGATTCAGGAGAAAACTTGAGGGGGATCTGAAGCTGTCCCAAGAAACCATCATGGACCTGGAGAATGAAAGACAACAAACGGAGGAGAGACTGAAAAAGTATGTTGTCTGGTGATTCCTTATTACTCCTCAAACATAAAATGGATAAAATGACTTTTCTTAACTGAACATTTTGTAAGGGTGATACTTTTGCCTTTTTGCTAAGAGGAGATTTACACCAATCTCATGTATTCAGTCTGTATCTGCAGTCATTTAACTCACCTTAGAACAAAAATAGTTTGAAATGTGAAGCCTGGTTCTGTTCATCAATGTATCGCTGTCACAGTACCAGACTTTCGCTACACGGTTATCACAGCGGCAGATTGTTGTTACGTTATTTGTAGAAAATGATAATTATGCTACTAGTCTTCATCTTTATCTTTTGATTTAAAGTTGTTCTCTTTTTTGGGGAAATGAACAAACACTCATTTGTGTAAGGGGTGTTGGGGGAGTTAGAAAAAAGCGATATATATTGAGGGATATGTAATAATTGAAAAGGATTTGAAAGAAATTGGAGCTAGATAATTTTACATGATATAATAATTTCATATTATAACTTTGATACAACTATTTCATTTTACATTTATCCTCCATTCAGTTTATCAAAACACCCCCTAGCCCAAAAGGAACAATGTTAGCCCAGACAAATAAATAGCTGTGTACAATGTCTCAAATATCTATAAAGTCTACTTACAAATCAAAGTGTCGCAATTACATTTCTCAGCTCTCAGAAATAAGTATTGAATACTTACATAAAGCACAATAGCAGAGGCCTGGGCTCTAAAATTTGCCTACCAGATCCAATAAATCTAACTATTTAACACATGTACAGTACAGTAGTTTGTTTAATCCTCACGAAATCGTCTTCATTTTTCAGAGCAGCAATCTAGATATTGTGTTAAGAAAAAGCTAAATGACTTCTTGCTCCAGCTACAAATCAGAATATGTTCCCAAATGTTGGAAAATATGTATAAAAATCTTGTTTTTAAGTGTTTTTTAGGCATGGAAATATGTTATGTGCTCAAAAAAATGAACTCTTTACAGAAAGGACTTTGAAATCAGCAATCTGCAGAGCAAAGTCGATGTTGAGCAAGTCCTGATGATCCAACTCCAAAAGAAAATTAAAGAGTTACAGGTATGATTTATAACATCGTAGATCTTTTACAATGCATTTTCTTTACTAGCATAAGAAATGTAACAGGTTAAAAACATTTTCCCTGTAGACTCGAACTGAAGAGCTGGAAGAAGAAATAGAGTCAGAGCGTTCATCTCGAGCCAAAGTGGAGAAGCAGCGGTGCGATCTGTCCCGAGAGCTAGAGGAGATTAGCGAGAGGCTGGATGAGGCCGGAGGAGCCACTGCCGCTCAGGCCGAGTTAAACAAAAAGCGGGATGCCGATTTCCAGAGGCTGCGTCGTGATCTGGAGGAATCCACCCTGCAGCACGACTCAATCGCCGCAACTCTGCGCAAGAAACAGGCCGACAGTGTGGCCGAACTAAGCGAGCAGATTGAAAACCTCCAGAGAGTCAAGCAGAAACTGGAGAAGGAGAAGAGTGAGCTGAAGATGGAAATTGACGACATGACGAGCAACACGGAGAGTGTCCTGAAAAGCAAGGTAAAAGATCTCCAGTGATGACAACGTTTTTTCTTATCTACGCTCATCTTTTGATACCTATAATTTATGTTAAATATTTCAGGCTCATTTGGAGAAGCTGTGCAGGAGCCTTGAAGACCAGATGAATGAATATAAAACCAAATCAGACGAAGCCCAGAGGTCTCTGAGTGATTACACCATGCTCAGTGCTCGTCAACAAACTGAAAATGGTACATTTCTTAATGTGAACTCTTTTATAAGATCCATTAAGATGGTGGTATATCTGATTTTGTTTCCTTGTTTACTTCAAACAGGGGAGCTAACACGTATGCTGGAGGAGAAAGAGATCACTCTGTCGCAGCTGAACAGAGTCAAAAACGTCGGAGGTCAACAGATTGAAGAGTTGAAGAGACTCTTGGATGAGGAAACCAAGGTCTGGAGACACAGTTAAAATCTCATATACGTTCTGTTAAAGTCACTTCAATTAATCATAGAAGCAAAGATCCATACAATAGCTAATACACAGAATTCGTTTGAGGTATCTCTAATGTCAAAGGAGACCAAAAGAAAGCAATATAGGCAAAAATAATAAATCTGCAACAATTGCCCCCATCACCTTTTCCTGTCTATCTTTGGCTTAATGGTAAAAAAAAAAATACCATTCAGTAAACTACTGATATTAGATTAGTTGTGTTATTATTTTTGTAAGAAAACACCATCTGGTCCCAGCGACAATTTAAAGGGGCGCTATTATGCTAATGATACACAAAATACAAATATGAACCTGAAAATGAGCATAATAGGGCCCCTTAAATGCCTTTCTTTGCCTAGAGGGAAATAATAACAGCCATATTTGTTACAAATTGCTTACCCTTTGTAAACAAAATAACTCAAATCGCAAATTTTCTGAAAATTATTTGAGGATTAAATTACTTATTATAATATCCAATATTCATCCGTGAACCGCAACTTAAACTAAGGCAGAAATGCTCAACAGTTACATTGACTGCTTATTTTGCAAATAATATGTCTTGTAGCAAATAAAAAAATACCATATGGACATTAGGTTACAAACTAAACTATTTTAACAATCTTTTAACTAACTTGTTATATCTTGGAAAGCAGTTTTACTTTACACAATTAGACAGTGTTGTAATTCTAATTCTTTTTTTCAGACAAAGAATGCCCTGGCGCACGGTTTGCAGTCGTCTCGCCACGACTGCGAGCTGCTGAGGGAGCAGTACGAGGAGGAGCAGGAGGCCAAAGCCGAGCTGCAGCGCTGCATGTCTAAAGCCAACAGCGAGGTGTCTCAGTGGAGGACCAAATACGAGACGGACGCCATCCAACGCACCGAAGAGCTGGAGGAGGCTAAGTAAGAAATGTGCAGCATTTTTTTTAACTCACTGCTGATGCATTTCTTCCACTTTAACACAAGTTATGTCTGTTTTCCAAAAGGAAGAAGCTGGCCCAGCGGCTGCAGGAGTCTGAGGAAATGACAGAGGCAGCTAATGTCAAATGTGCATCTCTGGAAAAAACCAAGCTGAGGCTGCAGGCGGAGGTGGAGGATCTCATGGTGGAGCTGGAACGGTCAAATGCAGCCAATGCAGTGTTGGACAAGAAACAGAGAAACTTTGACAAGGTTTGTTAATTTCCTGCTCTTTTGTCCTCTTGTTTTAGGGTTTTATTAAACCAGTTTTTCTCCTCTTTTAGGTTCTGGTTGAATTTAAACAGAAATATGAGGAGAGTCAATCCGAACTGGAGGTTTCCCAGAGAGAGTCTCGAGTGTTGAGCACAGACCTTTTCAAACTGAAAAATTCCTACGAAGAGGCTTTGGATCATCTGGAGTCGATGAAAAGAGAGAATAAAAACCTTCAGCGTAAGAGCTCTGCTGCCAACAAATCATGCTTGTTTGTTTTGTAACTGAACCGCGATGATGATAAATATTTTTATTTACACTTCCAGAGGAGATTACAGAAATCACCGAGCAAGTTGGACAATCTACTAAAATATGTCATGAGCTGGAGAAAGCTACAAAGCAAGCCGAGCAGGAGAGGAGAGACACTCAGGCAACTCTAGAGGAAGTGGAGGTGTGTAGGTTTACCATGGTTCCTAGGTATATACATTCGTACTGAAGGAGCGATAAATACAGACTTTTGATGGCCTCTTTTCGTAGTCATCTTTGTCACTTTGTAGTCATTGTTTTGCCGCTTTATAGACATTTTGTGTGTTTTTGTGACCTTTTTGTTATCCTTTTGTACGAATTTGTATAACTTTGTAGTCATTTTGTGTCTCTGTGATCATTTTGTGTTCCTTGCTGTTCATTTTTGTAATATCGATCAGTGTCCCTTCTTTGTAACTATTTCAGTTTTTATATTGTTATTTTTTTCAGGAGTTATTTTGTCATTGTTTTTATGTCTCTTAGTGGTTGTTTTCTCCATTTGTATGATTATTGTGATTCTTGTTGTGTTTCTTTATGTTGATTTTAAGTTCTAAGTAGCATTTATAGGTGAAAGCCTTTTGGCCCTTGGGCTTGTGCCAGATAGGCCTTTCAATAAACCATCAATGGGTACTTCTTGAATGACAAATATTGATCCATTTTCATTATAAAAGACACAACCTTAAGCATTTTTTTCCCCCTTTGCAGTCCTCCCTGGAGCACGAGGAGGCAAAAATCCTGCACCTTCAACTGGAGCTGAACCAGATCAAGTCAGAGGTGGACAGAAAGGTGTCAGAGAAGGACGAAGAAATCGACCAGCTGAAGAGGACTCACCAGAGGACTTTGGAAACTCTGCAGAACACGCTGGACACCGAGACGCGCAGCAGGAACGACGCCATGCGGATGAAGAAGAAGATGGAGGGGGACCTGAACGAGATGGAGATCCAGCTAAGTCACGCCAACCGCCAGGCGTCCGAGGCCACCAAACAGCTGAGGAACCTACAGGCTCAGCTGAAGGTTGGTTAATGCACTGCTCAATTAAGTGATCTATGTAAGGGGACCCTACAGGCAAAACACATTGTAAATAACTGGTTCAATTTGAGATTCTTGGCTATTTTGCGTCCATAACATACAGTATATGCATAACTGAGTTCACCTACGTTCACCAAAGATAGCAATAAATTATCGCTCACATACAAATTATTGCATTCCATTTCAGAAAATGTGTTATACAAAAACATTTGCCTGAATATAAGTAATCACCTGGGTAACTTTCAAGGTGATCTCTATTATTTATTAATCGATATATCAGAGCCTGATTTATGTTACATTTTATTTAAAAAAGAGGGCAAAAATTGCTATTTTATTACTGTTAACAGTATTATAGGATATATTAAAAAACGTAATTTATATATAAAATACATAAACAACTGTATTAATGTAAGTGATCAACTTGGCAAGTTTCACGGTGATATATCTAGTAGTAAAAATAATTACCCTATCCACCTGTAGTTCCTACCGTTTGAAGCTCCAAGCCTTAACTTTCTGCTGCAGGATGTCCAGGTCCACCTGGATGAAGCGCTCCACTGTCAGGAGGACTTTAGGGAGCAGCTAGCCATCACAGAGCGTCGCACCAACCTCCTGATAGCCGAGAACGAGGAGATCAAGGCGGCGCTGGAGCAATCTGAGAGAAGTCGCAAGCTGGCTGAGCAGGAAGTGATCGACTTCAGCCAGAGGATTCAGCTGCTGCACGCTCAGGTTAGGACACGACGGTACCTGAAAGATATATAAGGAAACTGTATAGGGTAGAACTGGACAAGAAACAAGACATTTGGTTAGAGGAAACGCTTTGGAAGACACATACAGACCATACAGATACATGTGCAATCTCACACTAGTGACACCCAGGACTTTGTTCTACATGCCACTGCTAAATTGTACCGAGCAACGATCCAATAAGATCTAATGTGCATTGTGAGTTTTTCTTGTATTTGTTCAGGTTGGAAGTACTTCATGCTCTTACTTTGAAATGCGGAAACAATGTATCAATTGCTTTCAGAAAAGTAGATCTTCAGTCGTCCTATAGCGGATAGTTTGTTTTAAAACTCCTTATGTATAAAATGTGAAAGCAATAACAGAGGATTTAGATCAACAAATGAAAACTGTATTCACAAATTTGTGATTGAAAGTTGTAGATGTCAGAATCAATTTCCCAATTGATTTAATACATTTGAACTATTTACAGATTTTTTGGGAATCTTGTTTTACATTTACAGATGGATTGTTGATCTGACCACACAAATAATATTGAGACAAATCTACCTCCATTATCTCACAATTTTAATAAATGTGTCATATTTATATGATTTCTTCTGATCAGAACTCCAGCCTCATAAACACCAAGAAGAAGATGGAGTCTGATTTATCTCAGCTGCAGTCAGAGATGGAGGATTCCGTCCAGGACGCGAGGAACGCCGATGAGAAGGCCAAAAAATCCATCATGGATGTAAGTCCCATCCAAATTTGTATCAATATACTTGAAAGAGCTGTTTTAATTATGTTTTGCAGATAAATACTACATTTCCATACAGGCTGCCATGATGGCGGAGGAGCTGAAGAAGGAGCAGGACACCAGCGCTCACCTGGAGAGGATGAAGAAGAACCTGGAGGTGACCGTAAAGGATCTGCAGCAGCGTCTGGACGAAGCCGAGCAGCTGGCTCTGAAGGGAGGGAAAAAAGAGCTTCAAAAACTGGAAGCCAGGGTATGAATCAAAGAAGGATAAATTAAGGTAAAAATAGAACGAAATGTGCTTTAAAATAACTGTGTTTTTAAGGTACGTGAGCTGGAAAATGAATTGGACTCAGAACAGAAACGCAGCAGTGAGGCCATGAAAGGTGTGCGGAAATACGAGAGGAAAATGAAAGAGCTCACTTATCAGGTAAAATCCTGTCATATGACTGTGAGTGCCAACAGGTGAGATGTGCAAAAACTGAATAACACCCTCCAATGTTTCAGGGTGAGGAGGAGAAGAAGAGCGTGGCAAGGCTTCAGGATTTAGTCAACAAACTGCAGCTGAAAGTTAAAGTGTATAAGAGGCAGTGTGAGGAAGCGGTGAGTAAAAATACAAGTGTGAAATGTTCTGTGGACATAAAAAAAAAACAGTCTGACTTGTGGTATTTTCCATGACACTCAGGAGGAACAAACCGGCGTCCACTTGGCGAAAGCTCGAAAGGTGCAACATGAACTGGAGGAAGCGGAGGAACGAGCCGACGCGGCAGAATCCCAGTTGAATAAATTACGAGCAAAGAGCCGGGATGTTGTCGGTAAAGGGGAATAGAAATTTATATTGATTTTTGGTTTTAAACCTTATTCATCAAAAGGGATTTTTTTGGGCCTATTCATTTTACGGATTATTGTGGCTGTGCTTCTGCATATCACATATTTTGGCAATTTCTCCTATTTTACTTTCGAGGTTAAACCTTTAGTCCTATAATAGGTGTACATTGAAGTTTGTAGCCAAAATACAAACAATCAGTCCCTTACAGACAATAAGTGAAACCAATTACAACCATAATAAAATAATCCTACTTTTTAATTTGATACGGCTTTCAATCTAGAGCCCTACTGTACCGTCAAAATGGTATTACTTTATTATTTGTAACGAGATTGAGAATTTTTCACATGTTTGCCCTATGGGACAAATACATGCTATTTTCTTAGTGTCCACTAGAGTTGTTGCTGCTGTTTTATGTGTTTGATGCAAGTAACCATATCAATGTTGTTGCTTGTCGTTGACATACCCCGGGTTGTAAAAGATCCCCCTAGGATTTAGAATACATAAAATAATGACATTTAATGGTTTTCGTCTGTATTATTTACACAAATGGGCAGTTCAAGGGTGGAAATTCTGAAAATAAATGAATATTAAGCAGTTACAATCTGGACGTATATACAGTATATGCATGCTAAAAGAACATGTGGTTTAATTTGCATAATAAGAAAGATTTTGAGTCAGTTTAAGTGATAGTTGTCCAACTCATGGCAAAAATCTCATAAACTTACCTTCAAGTAACCTAAAATGTCATACAAGCAACTGACCTCATATGCTAAATTACATCATATTATTCCATTAAAGGGAAGGTTGCATTGTGGGAAATAAGGAGCCAGTCTATTAGTTTTTTACTGAAAAGCCAGTAGTTATTGAGATATTTCAGTATGGACGGACCAGACTCTTTGTCACCATCTCTATCTATATAAATATAGACTTGCTAGTGTGAGATGAATCAAATCAACATGTGCAAAACTAGGTTTCTTGCATATATACGGCATCTGCTCTCTGTTCTCACTGTAGTTAAGCCTGGGATCAGTGAGGACTGAGCAAAGCAAACAGAGACAGCTCAACATTCTACAGGAATAGTGTCTACTCTACAGATATTTACGCACTGACCCAAACTAAAACCTCATTGTTACCAAGACAAAAACTATGCTCTCTGCATGCCTGTCCATAATTGTATCTGAACATTATGGGAAATCAATATTGTAATTAAATGAATCGTGCCTGCAGTCCGAAAACCCAATGTTATATTCTCCTTTGAACTCTCCTGGTTGAATAAAGGTAAAAAGAATACAGTGACATCTTTTTATTTTATTTTAAATACCACAGTTTTCATTGTAAAAGGCTCAAAATTGATACAAATGAATCGTCAATAAACACAAAGCTAAGTAGAAATGTGCTTTGTCTCACTACCTGCAATTAAAATACATCGCCAAAAGATGGAGACACCATATTGTGTGGAACATTATTCCACTTGAACCAATGAAAACATAACATGCAGTGTTTTATTTGCTCACCACATTTAAATGTTAATTCAAGTACCTTTTTAAATCAACTTACAAAATAATAAGAAGATATTTTCTATGCATTTTATTCAAAAAATATATATTTGATGTTATTGATAATAAATATTGCTTTTATGTTATAATAAAACAGACAATAACATTGTCATAGTTGCTTAACTGGGGGAAAATGTCAATGCATAAACAAGCATGGTTACAAATTCAGATGGTGCTACCACACTGTTGTTTATCACTAAAAACTGAAGCTCTCTGCTGATAATGAAAATCTGCTCATTCACACTGCACTCCCACCAATTCAACTGCAAAACATCACATTAGCATTGGCTCACAGCTTCAACTGAAAACCGTTAAAAACCTAAATAAGAACAGCCTGTCATTTGAGTATTGTAAACCTTGCATTTTGGAAATGGACCATGTGAAAATCCACATATTTTCACTCCTGTCCACTGTGCAGTAATAAGCAGCAGCTGGTATGTTCATGACATTTGTAGAAATCCCTGTGAAGCAAGGTTAGAGAGCCTGTGTGACTTTCAGCAGAGGAGCGTTACATACAAAAAGCTGAAGGTTACCTCAGAGTGAGGAGTGAGTTCAAAGCAGGGGACGGGAGGTACTTGAGGAGCTGACAGGTCGTTCGCACTAAGTAGACAGCAAGGGACGAACACAGGTTACCACTTCATCAACATTTCCTGCAACGGCAGGGTAATTCTCTCACAGTGGAGAACCAGGTTTGTTTTGCTCGCAGGAATATGTAAACCAAGAACATTACAGTGTTGAAATTGAATCACAATATTAAATTCAAATACTTAGTATAAATCTCAAGTGTTCAATCCAGTCCCAAGTCCCAACTCTGAGTCCTCAACTAGCCAGAAGTCACCAATTTTGACCCAAATGATAAGCATTCTGAAATCTGTTTTTGGCTTGCTATTGCTATTTATTTTTTACTGTCTGTTAAAACAAAGTGGAAAGTGCTCACTTGACTGTTAACATTTGATAATTCAGGGATTTACTGTAATCTACATAAAGTACATTAAATCTTTTCAGGAACTTTATAGTCAAGTGCCTCAAGTCCAAGGAAACTCTTGAGTCAATGGTGTTAAAGTCCAAGTCGAGCTGCAAGAAATGTAATATTATTTTTCAAGTTGAGTTTAAAGGGGCTATATTATGCTTTTTGGAGTCTCTTTTTCCGGTAGGATTAGTGTGTGTAGTATAGGGTTTTGTGCATGTAAATGGTCCTCAAAGTTTAAAATCACAAAGTTGTCTCAAGAGGGAATTTCTCTCCCACACACTCCCCCACCCCTGCCTGTAACTCTCATACTTCTGTTGGTTTCAAGGTTTCAAGGTTTTATTTGTCATATGCACAGCAGATACAGCGTATATGTTGGCAATGAAAATCTTATGTCGCGTGCTCCTCCAACAACTCAACATACATGGTGCAAATCAGATAAATAAAATAGTGAAAAAGAGAGAAGAATATTTACAATATCAACAATACAGATTTGAGGATGTGAAATATATACATGTGCTCCAACACATTGTAGGTGATACGCTAAGAGGCGGGACGTATTTGATTTTCACCAGTTTGTAAGAAACCTAATTGGCATGCATGAGGTGGTTCATTCCAACAAAGATCAGATGGTGATTTGTTGTTACAAAACCAACATACACTCTGATATACTGCTGGATATTAAGCTGTGATTTTGATGAATTTTCTTGATGACAACCTGCTGTTCACACTTGTTCCCCCTTATATAATGAGAGCTCAAGTTACAGACGGTTTCCAAGGCTTATTCTAAATGTGGTAGCAAAGCTGTCGTCATGTGTTTCTACACAGGACACCGTTATGTGTTAACTTGTAAACAAAACAGACAAACCAGACAATTTCCTTCAAGGTGGCTGGCTATCTCTAACCTTGGCATGGAATACATGGCATAAGAAGTGTTGCAGAAAAAGGTGTAATGGTTTGAATCATAACAAAAGAAACAACATTTCAATTCAAAAGCGTAAGAATAAAAGAGCATTTGTATTAAATTAATCTCACATCAGGATGTAGATCTTGTCAAAAAACATCACACATCTTCTTTATCTGGCCTTTTTAATTGGTGTTGGGCCACAGGGTCCCATTGTAGGCCCATTTCTGTTTTCTTTTTCCAAGTTATAACATAGACACTTCATTAAATTTGTTATATTATTGTTATGCTAAAGCAACACTCATTCCTCTATATCTTTGTTTTGGACACTGAAAACGTGAGAAGGAATAGAATATAAATTAGACAGTTTTAAACTATCCTCCAACCTTGAAGCCTGTTTTTCTTTGTGGTACTTTTTGTTTTGATGAACAATAAAGGAATCCTCTTTGTAGGATATATATATTGCTTCAAAATGTATAACCCTATATATATATATATATATATTACAGTGTATTGTGTCTTACTGGGTGATATCAGTGGATCACAGAGAGTATAAAGAAGAAATACAAAACGCACAACAAGAAAACCACTAGTAAAATAGAAAAAGTCAAAAAACAATGAAAATACAAGAACTGTTTTATGGATGATTGAAAAGAAAAAGTTTGAACCAATGTTTCCTTTTTAAATACTGTATTTTCATTTGCAAAAAAAAAAGTTTATCTTACACAGGATGAACTTTAAAACCTTTTTTGCATTGACATCTGCCGTGCAGATGTAGCTACAGGGTTTATAATGAGCAGTGTATACTTGTAGAAAGTCAAGCTTCCTTTTGGATAATGCATTGCATGTTATGTCAGAGAGCTGAAGTGCTTAACATTGAGAACTTGACGATGAGTGTGATGTATTATCAAGGTTAATTAGATAGTATTATCTAGTACACAATTACAATAAAGTAGGGTAGAGTTCAATACAGTTCCTCTAAAAGAAACAACTGCTTTTTAAAAAGTTCATTCTTCATGACACATTCCTAAAAAGTTATGTTGTCATTGTACTGACAACTGTCCGCTTTTTGATCCATTTAATCTCAGCAAGGTGCCCTGGAGGTGAATGAGCAGATGGTGAAGGTCATGATGCATTAGGGAGACACTAAGTTACGTCTGGTTTATACCCATACATACACACAATGACGCATTAAAACCACTAAATTCAAATTTGACATTAAACACATTGAGTAAGCAGCTCATCATTCATTGAAAAAGCGAAGTAGTCAGTAAACACGACATAGACGTTAAGTAGCTAATGACAGTTCTTGACAGTATGAAAGGCATGTAAAAATAGTGCTTGAGGATTATCACCTGCCGCCACTGACATGTTCCTATTACCACAACAAGATCCTGTGCCATTTTTAATTGTAGAGCCGAGATCGATAATGTGACATGAGTGACATTGCCAAGTTGGGAGCATCCGGTTTGCTTCAGCAGCGCATTCGTCTTGATAAAAGGAGACTCAACCTCCTGCTGGTGTTCACTTAGTATCCTGCCATTCACTGACAATTGGTCTATCATTTCCCCCTGTGGCATCTGTCAACATTGTTGGCTCTGATACAATTCCACTGGGTCCTGTAAACCCGGTAAGTAGCACATCAATTAGATTAAAAATCTTTTGGTTTATTTTAATTATTGCAATATCTCACTTTTTGATTTTTTATAATCTCCAGGTACCAACATGAGCTCCGATGCTGAGATGGCCCAATTTGGGCCTGCATCTGTCTTTCTCCGTAAACCTGAGAAGGAGAGAATTGAGGCGCAGAACCGCCCGTTTGATGCCAGAACGGCCTGCTTTGTGCCCCAGCCCAAGCAGCTGTACATCAAGGGTGTCATCCAGAACAGAGAAGGTGACCAAGTCACTGTTAAGACTGAAGCTGATGAGGTAAATATGGCTGTGTCCAATTGAATTGATCCGCAAACATCAATCGAAACTATACATTTATCATACAGAAATTAAAATGTGAACAGTGACTGCGTGGAATGTATGTAAAGAAATCCCTAAAGCACGCTTTAAAACTGGTTAGTATAGCAAGAAGATTATATGAATTGTGAGAAATATGCCATGGGTGGGACTTAAAGCCTCAACTGGTTGGTGCTTCACTTGTTTATTTTTTTATGTTAAGAATCCTATATTTGAGAAAGGTAGATATAGATGTCTATTTTGTGTCAGAATGCAGTTGTAGGTGCTCTATACATACTGTGAAAGCATTGAAATGCTTAAACAAACCACTGTAGCAGGATTACTAGGTCTGGGTGATCCCAATCAGTGCCAAGCAGTCTGTAACATCCAAAACATCTGTAGTGAAACAATCCCTGCATTTACTGTTATACTTATACTCTGAATTAGAAAAACAAAACAGTTTAATAGTTAATTATTTTATGGTTTTGATTACAGCCAATCACCGCAAGCATTCTTAATTTTAGAGCGATTTTTGTATTTAAACCCATAAAGTCTGAGGTGTGTTGATGTTAAACGAAGTATAAATGAATAATTCTATAAATGTAATGCTTTCAAAATGTCTTGTGTAAAAAAAAATAAAGAGGTGTTCATAAAGAAGGGTGCTAAAATGTAGTGTTTTAAAAAGATGGTGAATACAGGTAGTATTCAAAGCATGTAATCGTATTCTAGTAGAAAGCAAAAATACATGTTTGAACCATAAAGATAATATAATATATCTCCTTTAAATGTTACATAATTTGTCCTTCTGAATCCTGCTATTTATTTCTGTACACTGCTGAACTATGAAGAAGCCAAAGATACATTTCTTAATGTGATCTAAAGCTTCTGCAGCAGGATTATCCTCTTTTGTTCAATAAATATCATTTAATCTCCTCTGCTCACTTTATGTTCCAGATTGTGACAGTCAAAGAGGAAGATTGCCATGCTATGAATCCCCCAAAGTATGACAAGATTGAGGACATGGCAATGATGACCTACCTGAACGAGCCCTCTGTGCTGTTTAACCTCAAAGATCGTTATGCAGCGTGGATGATTTATGTCAGTAATGAAAGGGACTTTCTCACCTTGTTTTATTTGATTTATTTGATCTCTCTTACCTCACATACTGTATATTTCCGCCTGCAGACATACTCTGGGCTCTTCTGTGTCACTGTTAATCCTTACAAGTGGCTGCCGGTGTATGACCCAAAAGTGGTATCGGCTTACAGAGGGAAGAAACGCATGGAAGCCCCGCCACATATTTTCTCTGTCTCTGATAATGCATATCAAAATATGCTTACAGGTAAGAAAGAGGGAGGAGTTTTTTTGAGCCTCTTGCAGGATTACAGAGCTTTAATGCTCTGTTTAAACAAGATGACTGCCTTTAATATTAAGCAGTGACCAGACATACTATTGGTAGTAAAGATAAAATGAAGTCAGTCACAACTGTTTACAAAATAATGTTTAATGGTTGTATTTGTTGTGCAGCATTGTAACTTTTATGGGACTTGGTATTCAATTATTCAAACCATTTAATTAATTGATGGTCGAACTTTATCTAAAAACAAAAACATCAACAACAAAAAAAGAACCTACAGTAAGTATTATAAATAACCTCTTTACAAAACTTGATCAATGAAGGATTCATCTGTTTATCTAGGACTGGGATAAGGTTCAATTGACAATGTTTCCTAGCTGGAATTCAAATGTTACTATATTTTTGCAGAGATGTGTTTGACCTGACATTTTACCAGTCTTCAAAGCTGTAAGAAGAGGGCTCCCCAGAAACAAAAATCTCTTAAATGACAACCCAAACTGTGAAACAAAACGTGGTGTTCATTAAGGATCCTGTTGGCCTTTAAGTGATGTTGTAACTTTGGATTAATGCATCACTTCTTTAAGACAAAACCGTTACTTAAGTTTCTATCCTCTACAGATCGTGAGAACCAGTCTGTCCTGATCACGTGAGTCATGTTGCAAATGAATAAATATGTCTTTTATCATTTCATCAAAAGCAAATGTAGATGATGAATAATTTTTCTACTTCAGGTGTTTTCTTTGTTCTGTATTCACAGTGGAGAATCTGGTGCCGGGAAGACTGTCAACACCAAGCGTGTCATCCAGTACTTTGCAACAATTGCAGTGGCTGGAGGCGACAAGAAAGAGCACTCATCTAGCAAAATACAGGTAATCCCTCAACACGATATGAGCCTAGAAAATAAAAATAGAATGGGAATGTGATGAAAGGTGGCTGTGTCTTCCAGGGGACGTTGGAAGATCAAATCATTTCAGCAAACCCTTTGCTGGAGGCTTTTGGGAATGCCAAGACTGTGAGGAATGACAACTCCTCGCGATTTGTAAGTTATCAGCTCTCAAAATGCGGGCTTTGAACAAGAGACAGTAGGTCCAAGAATAGTCTTCATGTCAAAGCCTTTTTTATAGACTTTCAATGTTTTGGTTATTTCATGGAAAACTGTTTGATCTTTCATAGGGTAAATTCATCCGAATTCACTTTGGAACCACAGGAAAACTGGCTTCTGCGGATATTGAAACCTGTAAGTTTGTTTTTTCATTACAAATCTTCATTAAAATCACAATAAGTATAAGTAAAGTTAGGGCTGGGTATTGTTTGTAAAATGATGAAACTAATACCAATACAAGACCCCTTAAATAATACCAGGTGTATTTCAAATGATATGTTATTTGTTTATTTATTTGTTTATTTATTTACCTGCATTTAGTTTTCAGGTTATCCGTCCATTTGATTCTCTTTAAAATAATTATTTGTTTAATATAGATTTGCTGGAGAAGTCGAGAGTGACTTTCCAGTTGACTGAAGAGAGGAGCTACCACATCTTCTACCAGATAATGACTGGCCACAAACCAGAGCTGATAGGTATGCTGAGGACATAATATCTATATCAGATTAAAGATAAGTTTTCAACAAAATCATGATAGTACCTTTCTGTTTCTATGTTCAGAAATGCTTCTCATCTCAACAAACCCGTATGACTTCCCCATGATTAGTCAGGGGCAGATCACTGTGGCCAGCATCGATGACAAAGACGAGTTGGTGGCTACTGATGTGAGCTATCTCCTATCATGTTTACACATTAGAGTGTGGTGATTGGTCAAATATGTTGTTTATGGGAAACTGGATTTGTTTGTTTATTTTTGAAACAATATTTTTGACAATTTCTCTTTGTGAAATTGTGGGGTTTTTGTCAAACCAAACCAGATTTGGCAATAATTGAAACAGTAGAAAGACAGACACAGTCTGTTTAGGGAATATAAATTTGTTTTTGTTGTTTGTTTTTTTTTCTGATGAATTACCAATGCAGTCCTACTGGTGCTGTACCCCTTTCTTTAACGTGTGTAAGTTCCAAAAGTGTATTTGTCTAACTGAAAAAGGAGTTAATGGAAAATAGAAAAACTATTAAAAAACTACTGTGGGCCCACGCCAGTGCGTATAAAATACATCAACACTGTTTCCTTTTCTAATGGTGGCCAATTTAGGAAGTTTTAAAACATGTTCCACCCTAATACACATATGCATTTGGGCCCTACTTATACTAGTGTTGTTTAACAGACTGCCACTGATGTGTTGGGCTTCACCAACGATGAGAAAATGTCCATCTACAAACTGACCGGCGCTGTGCTGCACTTCGGGAACATGAAGTTCAAGCAGAAGCAGAGGGAGGAGCAGGCAGAGCCCGATGGCACTGAGGGTGAGACTTTAATCCCTTTGTTCACATTGAAAACATGCAGGTATTAAAACAAATGTGATGATCTTGTCTCAGTGGCAGACAAAGTGGCGTTCCTCATGGCTCTGAACTCTGCTGACCTGTTGAAGGGTCTTTGCTACCCCAGAGTGAAAGTGGGGAATGAATATGTCACCAAAGGCCAGACAGTCCCCCAGGTACTGTAAAAGCTGCAATATATATAGATATTCAGCTCTTTACCAAATGTCCAGTTTGGCTCAAAATGTATATGTTCTGTTTGCAATACATTAATCCTCAAAATGTCCTTATCAGGTCACCAATGCAGTTGGTGCCCTGGCCAAGTCTATCTATGAGAAGATGTTCTTATGGATGGTGATACGCATCAATGAGATGCTGGACACAAAGCAACCAAGGCAGTTCTTTATTGGGGTGTTGGACATCGCTGGATTTGAAATATTTGACGTGAGTTTAGAATATGAGGTTAATTTTGCTCAGTCCGATGGTGATGATTCTCAGTTTCATGTTGATATATCATGTGTTATTACTTTAGTACAATAGCATGGAGCAACTCTGCATCAACTTCACCAACGAGAAGCTGCAACAGTTTTTCAACCACCACATGTTTGTGTTGGAGCAAGAAGAGTACAAGAAAGAAGGGATTGACTGGGAGTTCATTGACTTTGGTATGGACTTGGCAGCCTGCATTGAGCTCATTGAAAAGGTAAGATTGATATAGCACACATTAGTTTATCTATAGAAATAGAAAAGAAGAAGAATTTAATTTCTGTGGTTATTCGACTTTACACAAAATAAAATAGCCACAATAAAATTAAAGCATGGCAGAATAAGCAAGCTAGCTATTTGCTAGTTACTAGCTAGCTAGCTACTTCTCCAAAGCTTGTTTTGTGGTCACTACAAAACCTCACAATAGTAATTCTGCAGCCCACTCTAGGGCGGGTAAGTTGAAACAGTAGTATGACCACTACAACGGTCGTAATGACAACAGTATACATAAAGATGGCAGCTTTGACCCTCCTGCTATGTTAATTTGAATGGTTATGTCTGTTCAACCATACCATTTTCTCACTTTAGGTGCCTGATTAATGTCTGTTTGTGGTTCTTTCAACAGCCAATGGGCATCTTCTCCATCCTTGAAGAGGAGTGTATGTTCCCTAAGGCATCAGACACTTCTTTTAAGAACAAACTCTATGACCAGCATCTTGGAAAAAACAATGCTTTCCAAAAGCCAAAGGTTGTCAAAGGCAAGCCTGAGGCTCATTTCACTCTGGTCCACTATGCTGGCATGGTGGACTACAACATCACCGGCTGGCTGGAGAAGAACAAAGACCCTCTGAATGAGTCTGTGGTCCAGCTTTACCAGAAGTCATCAATGAAACTGCTGTCTTTCTTATATGCTTCATTTTCTGCCACTGAAGCAGGTAGGACGTTTGCGCAAAGACAGAAACTGAAGTCTTAATACAGAGAAAAGTGGGAGTCTGGGGTTGAAATGATTTAGAAAATGATTTATAAAACACCCTCCAACAACCTCTGGGTTTCATACTTATGAAAATGCCAAAAAATCTTCTGTCTTCTTGTAGAATCAGGTGGAGATGCTGGTGGCAAAACTGCAAAGAAAGGAGCAAAGAAGAAGGGTGGCTCATTTCAGACGGTGTCTGCTGTTTTCAGGGTACAAAAGTTATAAAACACTGTCATGATACAACCTTCTTGTTTGGTAAAGATCTAATGACCATTGATGTACTGTAGGAAAATCTTGGAAAACTCATGACCAACTTGAGGAGCACCCATCCTCACTTTGTGCGTTGCCTGATTCCAAATGAAGTTAAAACACCAGGTACAGATTTTCAAGAAACTGCATATCCACAAATTCAAAGGCTGTTATTTGGTACCCTGAAAATGAAAATCATGATGTTGAAACATGCTCCTGGTGTAATGTCAACTTCATTGTAGGTATCATGGACAATCATCTGGTCATCCACCAGTTGCGCTGTAACGGCGTTCTGGAGGGTATCAGGATCTGCAGGAAGGGATTTCCCAGCAGGATCATTTATGCTGACTTCAAGCAGAGGTCAGCATCAATTTCTGCCTGAGAGAAAAACATTAGGAAAACAAATACAGTTTCTGATAATATACATTTCATCCAATTGCAAACAGATACAAAATCCTGAATGCCAGTGCCTTTCCTGAGGGACAGTTCATTGACGGAAAGAAAGCTTCTGAGAAGCTTCTTGGTTCAATTGACGTTGACCACACCCAGTACAGATTTGGGGCTACAAAGGTACAACAACAACATTTTCCCTTGCCTATAAGAGTAAAAATAGGAAATCATTGGTGAATCCAAGAAATCAATTGGTTCTTCTGTCAAAACAAAAATACAAAGTGGATAGGACCAGAAATAAGTGGACATTGGTTCTCATATTGTTTTTTGAATGTGTTTAATGGACTGATGGCACACTACTCCACTTTCTTGGTGCAGGTCTTCTTTAAAGCGGGCCTACTAGGGACCTTGGAGGAGCTGCGAGATGAAAAGCTAGTCTCCCTTGTGACCCAGACTCAAGCAGTGTGTCGTGGTTATCTCATGAGAAAAGAAATCTCCAACCTTATTGCTCAAAAGTAAGGTCAACACCAAAAAATGTGTTCTCTACAATGATAGTAACCTAATAAAAAAACGACTGAAACTTGTTATCTTACAGAGACTGCGTCTGGATTCTGCAATATAACTTGCGCTCGTTCATGAACGTGAAGCACTGGCCGTGGATGAAGCTGTTCTTTAAAATCAAGCCTCTGCTAAAGAGTGCAGAGACCGAAAAGGAGATGGTGACCATGAAAGAGGACTTTGTGAAAAGCAAAGATGACCTCGTGAAGTCAGAGTCCAAGAGGAAGGAACTGGAAGAGAAAATGGTTTCTCTTTTGCAGGAGAAAAATAACCTCCTTCTGCAAGTACAATCAGTGAGTGCCAACACAAATAAAAGCCACTGATCTCAATCAAATCATCTGAACAATCAAATCTAATCGTTCTTCTTCATTTTTCATAGGACTCAGAAAATCTTTGTGATGCAGAGGAAAGATGCGAAGGCTTGATCAAAAGCAAAATCCAGCTGGAGGCCAAACTCAAAGAGGTGACCGAGAGACTGGAGGATGAGGAGGAAATGAACGGTGAGCTGACCGCCAAGAAGCGGAAGCTCGAGGACGAATGCTCTGAACTCAAAAAGGACATTGACGACTTGGAGATGACTCTGGCTAAAGTGGAGAAGGAGAAACATGCCACAGAGAACAAGGTTTGTAATCGACCTGGTATTGTTCGTCAGAATTCTTATGTTGAGCAAAAAAGTTACACTGGCACAAAGAGAGTTCACATTGTAATGATAAATAATTAAACATCTAACCTTTTCACTTCACAAAACTATACGTTTTTTCAAAAGGCCATAAATGAGTGGTCAAGACTCTCTTTAAAATGAAATCCTTTTTACCAACCCCTATTTTTCTTGATCACACTTGTTATTTTCTGTTATCTATTCTTTGAGTGCTGCATTTCTCATGTTATTCTTCATAATTAATTGGTTCTTCCCATTGCAGGTCAAAAACCTGGTGGAGGAACTGGCTGGTCAGGAAGAAAACCTTTGCAAACTGACCAAAGAGAAGAGAGCGCTTCAGGAGGCTCATCAACAAGCACTGGATGACCTTCAGGCAGAAGAAGACAAAGTCAACTCTCTGACCAAAGCCAAGGCTAAGCTGGAGCAGCAAGTGGATGATGTGAGTTATTGTAGACAGTAATACAATCATGGTGTTATTGGATATCTTAATTAACTTTGTGCAATTTGCTTTCAAGCTCGAGGGTTCACTGGAGCAAGAAAAGAAGGTCCGCATGGACCTGGAGAGAGGCAAGAGGAAGCTCGAGGGGGATCTGAAAATTACTCAAGAATCCCTGATGGATCTGGAAAATGACAAACAGCAATCTGAGGAGAAGATTAAGAAGTAAGTTAAAACTGAGAGCTCCCTGTTTCTGTTTGAGAGGCAGACACCCTCACATTTAAGGTTATTCTATAGACTTTCCTCTTAAAAAATACTGCACCTCGCCAATGAAAAAATATTGTAACTGTGAAATGATAGTCTCATGGTGAATAAAAGTATCATCTAAATGAAATGATAAAGCATATAACTACAGGCTGGTTCAAGATAGGCCTGAGAAACAGGTGGTGGTGGGATGAGCGTATCAGTAGGAAATAGGCATATGTTTTTTTTACCACAGGTTGAAAAAAGGATAGGTAAGGCTTCAGGAAGGGAATAAAGGAAAACCGTACTTTTGTTTAACGATATTGGATCATGGAAATAAATGGAACAAAACAACTCTTGCCCAGACTTGTATTATTTACCTCTTTGTAAGATTATCTAACTTGCCTCAGCGGCAGTTTTTATTTTGAGTTAATTATCTGTTTTATTTCTTTACGATGACATGTCATATCTTCTTTTCCCTGCAGAAAAGAATTTGAAAACAACCACCTGCTCAGCAAAATTGCAGACGAACAAACGATTAATAACCAGCTGCAGAAGAAGATGAAGGAGCTCCATGTAACGCAAAAAACGCACACAAAAGTAACTAATTAATCAGACTGATAACTACATCACCGTATTCATGCTGTATTTCTTTATTTAAAGGCTCGTATTGAAGAGCTGGAAGAAGAAGTCGAAGCCGAGCGAGCAGTCAGGGCGAAGATCGAGAAGCAAAGGTCCGACCTCTCGAGGGAGCTGGAGGAGATCAGCGAGAGGCTGGAGGAATCCGGAGGAGCCACCGCTGTGCAGATCGAGATGAACAAGAAGCGGGAGGCAGAGTTCATCAAACTGCGGCGCGACCTGGAGGAGGCCACGCTGCACCACGAGGCCACGACTGCTGTGTTGCGCAAGAAGCAGGCGGACAGCATGGCCGAGATGGGGGAGCAGAACGACAACCTCCAGAGGATCAAACAGAAACTGGAGAAGGAGAAGAGCGAAATGAAGATGGAGATCGACGATCTGTCCATTAATATGGAAACAGTCGCAAAAACTAAGGTGATTTTGTGGAACCTGGAAAATTATAATAGCCATAACCCAGATTATTGTTTAATTAAAAGAAAAGAAGACAACACTGAAAGTATACTACAAGTAAAAGTGCATGTGTTCTACTTTTATAAACTGTATGATGTTTCTGGATAATATCCCTGCTGCATGTACAGTATGTTTATGTTTCAATCTGATTTTAGGTGAACCTGGAGAAGACCTGTCGCTCACTTGAAGATCAGTTTATGGAGCTAAAGACGAAGAATGACGAGAACTTGCGGCAAATGTCGGATCTAACCAATCAGAGGGCTCGTTTCCAAACTGAGAATGGTAAGTTGTTTCCTCCTTTTGTTGAAATTCATCCAGTTAAAGAGTTAGGATAAAATAGTTATTCAGATCCGTATATTAATTAAAAGTACTATCACCCCACTGAGAACATAATCTGTTACAACTAAGTCCTGCATTGAAAAACTTTAAAGTAAAAGTATGTAATCAGTATGTGCAGTACTAAGGTTAGAGTAAATAGCTACAATTGGTTTGCATTGAAAAACATTTTCCTGTTTTAGCTGAATATTCCCGACAGATGGAAGAAAGAGAGAGTCTCGTCTCGCAGCTGACGAGAGGAAAACAGGGATTCACCACGATGATCGACGAGTTAAAGAGACAGGTCGAGGAGGAAACAAAGGTCAGCTTTGATTACACTTATCTGCTTTACTTTACTTCTTTTTCTTATTAAAAGTATTTTCATTGTTTTTTTCTCTAGGCTAAAAACGCGCTGGCTCACAGTGTGCAGTCGGCCCGTCACGACTGCGACCTCCTCCGCGAGCAGTTCGAGGAGGAGCAGGAGGCCAAAGCCGAGCTGCAGCGCACTCTGTCCAAAGCCAACACCGAGGTGGCGCTATGGAGGAACAAATACGAGACGGACGCCATCCAACGCACCGAGGAGCTCGAGGAGGCAAAGTAATCATTAATTAAACATCAGCTGTATTATTATGAATACAAAAATGTCACGGCTTAAAATAAGTTTAAAACAACAATTAAGTATTGATTTAAAATTGGATGATATTTTTCTGAAATGCTTTTCAAGTCAAGACAAGTAATATAGTTAGATTAAAGCCTAAAACAGTGGTTTGGGTTTACAAATATACCAATGTCAATAGTGACGATTGCTTGGGCGCTATTTTCAGTGCATTCAAACACTTTTTAATGTAAACTCGGGGCATTTTACGAATGAGTATAATGTAAGCTTTCTCGAGCAGGTGGCATCTTGTATGACAGGCCCTGCCTCGGTATGAATGTGTGTGGGTGAATGTTGTTTACGTAAATATATAGATCACTGTGATCAAACTACTCGACTATTTTAAGAGAATTAACAATGCGACTTTTAAAGCTTGTGCGTATGACTGATTCGGAATACTCACTCAGTGTTTTTTTACAATTTTGACAGGAAAAGGCTGGCTCAGCGTCTCCAAGAGGCCGAAGAACAGATCGAGGCGGTGAACTCTAAGTGTGCCTCGCTAGAGAAAACCAAGCAGCGACTGCAGAACGAGATGGAGGATCTGATGGTGGACGTGGAGAGGTCCAACAGCGTGGCGGCCACCCTCGACAAGAAGCAGAGGAACTTTGACAAGGTACATTTTATCATTAATTTTGACTAACTAATAGAGGTACAGAGATGTCTTTATCTGTTTAACCAACACATGCTCTGTATGTGTATTCAGATAGAAGCCTGACATTGTCCTTTCAATATTTGAGTAATACTTAAATTATGTTTACATTACAAACACTATTTTCTACCAGCTGATATTTCACTGATTTCAGATTGTGGCCGAGTGGAAGCAGAAGTACGAGGAGAGCCAGACGGAGCTGGAGAGCGCTCAGAAGGAGTCTCGATCTCTAAGCACCGAACTATTCAAACTGAAGAACTCCTACGAAGAAGCGCTGGATCATCTGGAGACCATGAAGAGGGAGAATAAAAACCTGCAACGTGAGTCAACATATACTGTGAGAAAACAACGGTTTGTTTTGTGGAAAAGATTGATAAATCTTCTATTTGTTTTAAATCACAGAGGAGATCTCTGACTTGACGGAGCAAATAGGGCAGGGCGGGAAGACGATCCACGAGCTGGAGAAGTTCAAGAAGCAGGTGGAGACGGAAAAATATGACATGCAAACTTCTCTGGAAGAAGCTGAGGTATAAAATCAACAAATATTAACTCAAAATATGTCTTTAACATTGGTAAAGTTCAGAGGTGGAATTTAGGTACTTTTACTTTGAGTACTTCAGTAACTATTTTAATGCCACTTTCTTGTTCTACTCATCTACATTCTTAAGTTAAATATTGTGCTTTTAGGACATATACAGTATCTGATAGCTTTAGTTACTTTACAAATGAAGATCTTTGCACAGAAAATCTATGAAGAGTTTCAGAATGAAAGTAACTTTTTTTTATAATCTCTTCTCGATTGGTTTCAACTTCTCAAATGTAAACATGTCCTGGTTTTCCTAATTATTTAAAATATTTCAATATGTTTTTATTTTATCATATTCAATACATCTCTTTACTGTGATGGTAAGGTAAATATTATATATACTGTATATATATTTTTGAATGTTAACCTTTACATACATACAGCCTTCTTTTTACTTTTTAGATCGTAGTTTGGTATCCTCTTCATGTCCTTTGAAAACCAAGTATCTCCAGATAATTTTGAATATTTCGTGATAAACTGAAGTGTTAAGAAAATTATGTTTAAGCTAAATAGAAGTCTCTTGGATCAGATGGAAAATGAATCGTCACAAAGCTGAAAACAGACACATGGTTATCACAGGACAGTGTCAAAGCCACAAACATATGACAGCGTTATTGAATATGATGCATTTCTGGGGATTAAACTGACCAACAGTATTTAAATGAGTTCCCCCAGCCCTGTGTAATTACCCACTGATGGTTTTTTTAAAGGCCTCCCTGGAGCAAGACGAGTCTAAGATCCTGCGTGCGCAGATGGAGCTGAACCAGGTGAAGGCTGAGGTGGACAGGAAGTTGGTGGAGAAAGACGAGGAGATGGACCAGCTGAAGAGGAACAGCCAGAGAGTGATGGAGTCCATGCAGACCACTCTTGACGCCGAGGTGCGCAGCAGGAACGACGCGCTGAGGGTCAAGAAAAAGATGGAGGGGGACCTGAACGAGATGGAGATCCAGCTGAGTCATGCTAACAGGCAGGCTGCCGAGTCGCAGAAACAACTGAGGAACATCCAGGGCCAATTCAAGGTACAGCAAGATTTAAAGCAAAAAACAGATCCGGTTAATTCAGTCGCTTAGGCGTGCAAATCTAATCGAAGCGCATTTTTAGGATGCCCAGATCCACCTGGATGACTCCATCAGAGGGCAGGAAGACATGAAGGAGCAGGTGGTTATGATGGAGCGCAGGACGGCTCTGATGCAGGCCGAGGTGGAGGAGCTCCGAGCACTGGTGGATCAAACGGAGCGGAGCCGCAAAATATCCGAACAGGAGCTGGTGGACGCCAGCGAGCGCGCAGGACTGCTACACACTCAGGTAGGTTGTTCATGAGTGTCAAACTTACCGAAATAAACCCCTTTTTATATCCAGGCTTTCTCCAAATCTGCTAAATTAAAGTATCACACTTGTCGAATAAAAACTTAATTCTGTTGGAGTTAAGTCTCTTCTTGTATTTTGCAGAACACCAGTCTTCTTAACACAAAAAAGAAGCTGGAGGGGGATATAACGCAGTTTCACAGCGAGATAGAGGAAGCTGTTCAGGAGGCGAGGAACGCCGAGGAGAAGGCCAAGAAAGCCATCACTGATGTGAGTGCATTTAGACACTAAATATTATATTATATACTACATCGACATTTCTCAAATTTGTGTTTTTATTCTTAGGATACTTTGAGGTGGAGGAGATTGTAGGAACAGTTGATAACATAATTTAAATCTTAGATCTTCCTCTAGCTAAATGTCTGACTTGCAGAGGTTGATTTCCTTTAGATTTAAGAGAATTTGCTACCTGACTCTTTCCCTTAGTTACTGATGTTTTTAGGCTTTATTTTTATTGTTTCTTTCACTTGTGATATATCATTTTACTATTATTCATGTGTATAATCTCAAATCCCCAAAACACACACACACACACACACACACACACACACACACACACACACACACACACACACACACACACCCATATACATCACACAATAACATTTGTAAATTTTTTGTTGAATCGATTGTTCTCTTTATTATGTTTTGATCCAATAATTTGCCATCATTACTATAAAGTTCTTTGTATATTTATGTTATATTGATTTGTATTTGAAATAGAGCAAATAAAGTGCTTGTGTTAAATACATTCTTTGCTCTTATTTGTGGCACTTGCAGGCAGCCATGATGGCGGAGGAGCTGAGGAAGGAGCAGGACACCAGCGCTCACCTCGAGAGGATGAAGAAGAACCTGGAGGTGACGGTGAAGGACCTGCAGCACCGCTTAGATGAGGCGGAGAACCTGGCCATGAAGGGCGGGAAGAAGCAGCTCCAGAAACTGGAAGCAAGGGTATGTCTAGTGTTGCTGTTTCCACATTGCAGATTAATAGTGATAATAATAATAATAATAATAATAATAATAATAATAATAATAATAATAATAATAATAATAATAATAGTAATAATAATAATAATAATAATAATAATAATAATCAATTTTAAAGTTTATAATCTGCACCAAAATGATCATGATAGTAGATCAGGGAATATCTAGTCTGTCTCTAGGGACAATTTGGACTTTTATGCAAAATGAAAAGTCAGTCAAACTTATGTAAATGTTATATTTATTGCAGTGTGACTAACAACTAGTATGTGCACACATAATAGAGTCCAAAAGGCCAATACATCAAGAATGTTTGTAATCCTGTTGTTGCAAATAGAAAAAAATGACAAGCTTACTTTCTCTCTTATCCACGTACTGTATGTAATGGTACATTTGTAGAAGAGACGGTTGAACAATTAAGGCACAAGTTATAATCAAAGAGAAACAGACGTTAAAAATAAAAATGTTGGATCTCAGTCTCCTTCCAACAGTGATCACTAAATAAAGATAAAAGGAAAAACATAGAGGTATTTCAGAATCTCAGATATAACAATGAACAGAAGTTTAAGTATGAGGAGAAATAATACAAAATGACAAGTATTTGTGCCAGACACTTGCAAAGTGAGAGATGATGCTGTTCTTTAACAGTAATCAACGGTAAATAAAGGTACAAGCACATAAAGCTTATACATTGGCAGTAGTAGTGTACTGGATCCAAAAACGTTACATTTGATAACTAAAGTAGCTATTAAAGTACACGATGTAACAAACAAAACAATGACTTAGTTGCAAATTGTCCAACTACTTTGTTAAAAATGTAACTTGGGTTACCAGGTACATTAAAATTGGGAACATCTTGAGAAAATGTAAAACATATGATTTCATTTTGATTGTAAAGTTATTTAAATATGTCATTCATTGAACTGCTTTTGCAACATATTCTATGCTGAGGCAAACAGCATCTGTACCCAGGGGCAGAATAGTGTATATTTCTGTAAATTTGAAAAGTGTCAACTAAAGTCCTTTTTCTGACAAAAACCCTAACAGGAGTCTAAATAAAACCATCGAATATCACTGTATCTTTTGCTTTCCAGGTCCGTGAGCTGGAAAGCGAGCTGGAAGCTGAGCAGAAACGCTTGACGGAGGCTGTGCAGGGAGTCCGTAAATACGAGCGGAAAGTGAAAGAGCTGAGCTATCAGGTACAGAAACTCTGCTCCTCTTGGTAGTTAATTGAAGCGTCAAGCATTGCACCGCCTTATTAATGTTGTACAAATGTACCTGTACTTGTTTCAGTGTGAGGAAGACAAGAAAAACAACACCCGACTGCAGGACTTGGTCGACAAGCTGCAGAACAAGATGAAGGCCTACAAACGAAACGCAGAAGAAGCTGTGAGTGAATCAATACCTGCAGAAGATATTCAGTTATTGCCGCCCTCACCAATGGGATTGTTGTTATTAATGTTTGAAAATAATATAAAATATTGATTCTCCTGAAGATAGATTTTTCCTTTTTAATTTAATTTCTAAACATTCCAAAGGCATATCTGTTTACTCTGAGAAGTAGTCAGTTTAGAGAGTTACATCATAAATTATATACGATTTAAAGGTCCCCTATTATACTCTTTTTCAACAATATATTATAGGTCTCAGATATATGCAAAATGTCTCTGAAGTGTTTCAAAAGTGCTGATTCTGTGTCTGTAGCTTTAAATGCTAATGAGGTGCTGGCCACGCCCCTCTGTAATGTGATTGGTTTAAAAAACACAATTGTGCTCTAGTAGGAGATTCAGGTGATAAGGTGTGCAGGTGTTACCTTAGTTGGTTATTGGCTAAAACCCCCAAAACATTGTGACATCACAAAGTAGCCAGAATCTGATCAGCTCATTTTCAGACAGGTTTTTATATAAATGGATCAGGACAAAAAAAAGAGACGATATTTTTTTCTGAAACTTTCCGAGTATCTTTACACAGAGGGGACACAAAAAGTGGATTGTGTGTAATAGGTGACCTTTAAGTGTTGGTGTTTACAGCTTAATGATTTAAGAAGAAAAAGGTATATTATGGCAGGAACATTTTACTGCACAATCAATCCTTTGCAACTACATTGAGCTCATACATATCTTTTTCTTAAGGTTTTGAATGCAGGCCTGTTATTCTTTCCAGAGAAGTTCCACAGTGCAGTACTAGTACTTTTACATGTTACAGTACATTTTCAGAATACATGTCATGTGTTCCCAGGAGGAGCAGTGTAACATGCACTTGGCCAGATACAGGAAGGTTCAGCACGACCTGGAGGCAGCCGAGGAGAGAGCGGATGTGGCCGAATCTCTGGCCAATAAGATGCGAGCAAAGAGCCGGGAGATCGGAAACAAGGTACTGAGAAACTCTTACATGTACAGTAAATACTTATACTGAGCTGTTTCTTTGAGAGGGGAAACTGGGTTATTGAAAAGTTGATGGGACCTTTGTCAAACACTTGAAAGAAAAAGACAACTTATAGAGGTCATCGAAAAGTTAAAATGAAATGATAATGCTAAACCAAATAACAGCTGGGCTGATAGTTTGGAGTATGAGGAGGAGAAGTGGACAAAAAGAAGAGAACGAGGACTAGTGATAATTTAGATCAACCTTTGACCAAGATCACCACGGGTGTATGTAAAGGCAGATTTTAAACTATTGTCGAAAATGTAGTTACCCAGAAAAAAAAGATGTAGTCATAAATCAATTGTTCACCTGAAATATGTAAAAGAAGAAGAAGTATAGGGTCTAAGATCATGTTAGAAATTCAGCTTTTTTATCAGATTAATATTTAAAGACTTTTTTTGCATCATTTGCAGGCACAAGAAGGACAGGGCGAGAAGCTGAATGTTGGACTCTAACTCTCCAGCATAACTAATGTGCATGACAGAAATATTTGAGATATAATAATATCAATTATTAAAGTTAAACATCATAATGTCATGGCGTGTTAACCCCTAACTTAATCAGTTAATTAATTAACGATCATCTGCCCATTTCAGATCCTGTATTGATACACTGAAAAAGAAAACATGAAATGTTGCTACAAAATGCTTCCAATTAATATATTTACACTAAATAAACATTGCTTTTAATTGGGACATTAATAAAAATAAACTCTCTAGTTGAATTGCAAGACTAATATGTCTAATTTATTAATTATATATTATAAATGTGCTTATGTCTCATTAAATCACAGTTTGCAATAACCTGATTATTTTTGGAAAAGTAAATATTAAATCACCATAAAAATAAAAACCGACAACTTACGGGGGATTATTAATATTGTATTTCCTGGTGCCGAGGCCAGGTTTTGAGGGAATTGTTGTTTCAAATCTAGTTTTAAACCCTTCAATCATTCATTCTTTACTGTGCTCATATGTTGCACACTCACAAATTAGAGTGATTAATGCACTGACTAACAATATTTCAGCATGCATTCATCCAATATTTTTCCATATCACCACCATAAGATTTCTTTCTTCTTAAATCAATCCTCATTTGGGCATTTCCTCATCTAACTTTCAATTTCTTTCACTGTCTTAGATTAGTTTCCTTATCTTTTCATGGCTTTGATGTCGTTTTTAGTTTTTAGAACAGTAATAAATGTTTCTCAAATTAAAGCTGATGTGTCCTGTTACTTGACAGAAAAAGATACTGTGTCCCTCATGTTGACCAATTAAAAGATTAAAATTAAATACAAAATAATGATGATATGCCTCTCAACATGAATACAATAAATTAAAGAGTGGGATACTTTATTATTATATATTTATTGAAATGAAGGCAACATACATCAACTACCACAATGCAAACAACATGTAGCATTTAAAGCCACTATGTGTGGATGTTAAACTGTTCCTGCTTTGGCGCCCTCCAGCGGTGGTAGGAGAAACAACACCTGAATGTGTTTCATTCACAATGCTTGATTCCAATTGACAAATAAAATCAAGAGTTCAAATGCCTAAAATATTTCAGAGGTCTTTTAGTCTCCGCTAACATACCGCTGCTCTTAGGGTAACCACTGTGAAAGACAACTGACTATTGCTAAGGACGATCAAGGGACTATGTGCAGTCATGTCAAAGAAAGACCACAATGCAAACTGAATTTAGCCTTTATCCGTAGAAAGAAGTCTAGTTGATTTAACGTCAGCTGTGGACGACAAACATTTGTTTTCATCCATCAGAAAACACAGTGGAATAATAGAATATTCATTTTTATATTTGTATTGAGCAGCAAACATTGGATCCATGATGGCTAAACTGTCACCATAAAGAAAAGAAAAAGTGCGAGGGAAGGAAAGAGGTTAAAAGACAGAGCGCTGTATGTCAGAGAACTAGTAGCTAGACAGACAGTTAGCGAACGTCAATGGGAACACGGTATGGGCTCTGGCAGTGTTTAACGGCTGGTTAATGGAAATCAAAGTAACTGACAGTAACAGAAAAGCCTTGATCAGTGCTTCCGTCATTTTAACTTACATTTCTGTTGCTGCACTTGCCGTTGATTTGAAGTGGAACGGACTATTTTTTCTTAGCAGGAGCAACACGATCATTTTTAAATCAATCAAATAAATCGCAGCTTGTTTGTGAATTCCACAATGGTAACTTCAAAACTGTAGTTAAATGAATGTACTCGACACCACTGCATACAATCACACACATAATGGCTTTAGATAAAGAAATAAACACACATTTGTTTAAGAGTATGTTGCACACTAGCTCAGCTTCAGAGACTTCTTCTCGGTGGCCACACATTACTCTCCGCTGTCTTTGGCCTGCTGCATGAGACATAACACATAAGTCATCATCAGTATTAATGAGACACAGTTTGATACCGGGAGCAGGCGGACTCACCTTCCCCATGTCTCGATTCTTGACTTTCATCTTATTGATCTGGGACTCTGCAATGTCCGCGCGCTCCTCCGCCTCCTCTAGCTCGTGCTGCACCTTCCTCAGCTTGGCCAGATGAGTGTTGGCCTGCTCCTCCTGTCACACCAAAAACTGATTGATGAAAATGCACCAAATATAAAGTATTCTTAAAAAAAAAAAAAGAGTCACTCACAGCTTCCTCGGCATGTCTCTTGTACGCTTTGATCTTCAGCTGGAATTTGTCCACCAACTCCTGCAGCCTTATAACATTCTTCTTGTCCTCATCCGACTGAAAATCAGTAAGAAATACTGATTGGTAGGATACTTGTCTTTAACTTATTCAACTACCTTTCTGAGGTACACTTTGTTAACTTCAGCTACTTTTCAGTTTAAACTTTTTGCTCCCCCTTCCTGTCCATTGAAAACCACAGTGTGTTACGAGGGAAAAGGAGGACGTAAAATTGAAGATGAAGTTACATACTTTTAGTAAGATAAGAATTTGGGACATTACCTTGTTATGGAGTGTTTTCACAGAGTGATACTAGAACTTGGATGTGAATACTTCCTCCACCACTACAGGAATATGGTAGGCCTATGTGAGTTTACCTGATAGGTCAGCTGTTTAATCTTGCGCTCATATTTGCAGACTCCTTTTACAGCGTCCGAGCCGTGTCTTTGTTCTGCTTCAAGCTCGGTCTCCAGCTCTCTAACCTGCAAACAAGCAGTTAAAATATCTTTTAACACTCAATATGTCATATTCTAACACCACGGGTCTCTTTATCAAAACATTAGAAAGAGACAAAGTTGGCTTTATGGGTTCATGGACTTGCAGTCAGTTTCACCCGGTTAAGAATCCTTCATTACTAATCAATCAGGAGGTTTTTACCAGAAGCCAAATTATCCTCTGAGGTCTGTGTCACTCCAAAACAAACATACCTCCTGATTAAAACACTGAATAAAGCAGTTTTCCGTTAAAAATATGTGTTTCTTCATTGGACCCAGGGTGAGTGACTGCTAATGTTTGTTTGTCTGATGACTTAAGATCCACACTTCCCATGACTAAAATCCCAAATCTGGGTAAAATGAAGAGTTAAAACACCCTAATATTTAAAGGTGTATGGTAGAAATAACTGTTGAAGTGAATAAAGAGTACATTTATATCAGCTTTTGGCAGACAATCACAATGCTAAGTTATGCTCACAGGGGATAGGCTACAACGCTAATACAGGTGACTAGATAGAATTCACCGCTACCTTCATTAAGTCAATAAAATATATAACATAGAACTAGTTGTTTTGGGGCATTTTAATTTAGATATTTTTCAGTATTATACCTTTAATTGTCTGTAAACATAACCTACAGCAGAACAAGCTCTGGTCATCGTCATGATTAAGCTTTTTCCTGAAATAGATGGTTGAATAGTAGCAGGTTGTAGAGAACCACAAAGATTGGAACAGAATCTCTGCAGGTTTTATAGGTGATGAGAGTTTACTACTTTACCCTTGCTTCCAGTTTTTGGAGCTGTTTCTTCCCACCCTTCATGGCCAGGTTCTCCGCCTCATCTAGACGCTCCTGCAGATCCTTCACCATCACCTCCAGGTTCTTTTTCATCCTCTCCAGGTGAGCGCTGGTGTCCTGCTCCTTTTTCAGCTCCTCCGCCATCATGGCAGCCTGAAATATGTAAATTAAGAAGCAATTGGATTGTATTTTTGGCGAGGTGAGGGTTATGCAGAAGAGTCCCAACTCTTACATCAGTGATGGCCTTCTTGGCTTTCTCTTCAGCGTTCCTGGACGCTTGAACACTGTCGTCCATCTCTCCCTGAACGTGAGAGAGATCTGCCTCCAACTTCTTCCGACTGTTGAGCAGGCTGGTGTTCTGCAAGACATGTTATTATAGGACATCAAAATGCTCATTAAAAGGAGCATACAGCTTTTACATCAGTAATGTTGTACTGAGGTTTTTTACCGAGATCATTTTCATTATCATGTAGGGGACATTTGTGTGTTCATACTACAGCGTACAAAAGCATGGCAAGATACCAGCAGATTACTAGTCAATAGGAGTTGACCTTTGCATCATGCCTGCTTTTGTTTAGGCTATATTTTGGAGACAATGCCTTCACATGCCTTCTTGTTTTATCACAGTGGGTCCTGAACTCATACGCAGTTTTCAGAGGATGCTGTTGATTAGAGCACTTGAGTACTTTTCGCTGACTGCTACGGGCTTTAAATAGTTGTTCCCTACCATGTTCTGGTTCAGTTAGTTTCCATACCTGATGCTTTCCATTCCCGAGTACGCATGAACTGTACTCAAGACCAGCTTTTCAAGTGGAACCAGGCATGGATTGACAAACCATGTCTAAGTTCATGTTAAATAAGACTAAACTGGACTTTGTGGTCAAGTAGGATTTGCACCAAGGTCCCTAAGGACAAAGCCTAACCCTTAAAAAAATCACAGATAATAGTGTGGATATTGAAATATGGCAGGTTTGTGCAGGATGTCCTCTGTCTCTCGAATATAGATTCTCTCTGACCAATCAGTGGTGTGTAGAGTTTTAACTCCACATTTTGGTATTGTCTCAGCTCACTTTGACTTCAACAAAGGTGGAACAAGCAGATCGACAAGCCCTTCTAATGGAAAGCACGGTTCCGTTTACAATTTTACCATGCAGTGGAACCGAGGTATAAGTTGCTGAAATTGCAGATGAAATCTTTGCACCTGTGAGTGGAGCAGCTGCATCCTCTCGCTGGCGTCCAGCAGCTCCTGCTCCACCAGCTTGCGGCTCCTCTCTGTTTGCTCCAGAGCCACCCTGATCTCCTCCATCTCGGCCTGCAGGAGGTTACTCCTGCGCTCAGACATGGCCACCTGCTCCTTCATGTCGTCTTTGATTCTCAGAACATCATCGAGGTGAATCTGAACTTCCTGTCCAGGATAAAGAAAAGTTAGAAGTTTTAAAGAAGCACACACTGCTCTCTCTTTATAGGAGTCTCGACTGGATTTTGTTTTTCTATATTTAAATACATTTTTCTTTTTAATGACATACTGTTTTCCATGCACTTTCAGCTGCATATTATTATTGTATAATTATTGTTTTTTTATTAGTCTAATGCCACGCCCAGGGACTACTGGTGGAAAAACATGTAACTCGATGTTTTCATACCTTGAGTTGCCCCTGGATGTTCCTCAGTTGTTTCTGGGACTCAGCTGCCTGCCTGTTAGCATGACTCAGCTGGATCTCCATCTCGTTCAGGTCCACCTCCATCTTTTTCTTCACCCTCAGCGCGTCGTTCCTGCTGCGCACCTCTGCGTCCAAATTACTCTGCATGGTGTCGATCACTCGTTGGCTGTTTCTCTTCAGCTGCTCGATCTCTTCGTCCTTCTCCGATATCTTCTTGTCCACCTCATACTTCACCTGGTTCAGCTCCAGCTGAATGCGCAGGATCTTCGACTCGTTGTGCTCCAGAGAGGCCTGAGTTCAGATGGTAGTCATGTTAACCAGAGATTGTGAACTAAGTTTAAATGATACTGTATTAAAGTTCAGAATCAGCTGTTATTTCGACATTTTTCTTCCTTCCTTCAAACATTATTGAACCACAACTGTGCAATATGGAACAAAATATGTGGTTTGCCCCATGCAGTCGACTTTGTGTTAGATTGAAGAGGTTTTGGGGATTTTGGCCTTTGCTGACCATTTACATGCACCTTTTCTGCAGTTTGTAACACACTACAACAAAGCGGAAACCCCCAAAAGCATATAAGGCCCCTTTAAAGCATGAAAGACCACATGATTCTTCCACTGACCTCTGCCTCTTCCAGAGCCGTCTGGGCCTCCAGCTTCTCCTGCTCGGCCTGCTTCTTCGATTTCTCCAGCTCATGTATGGCCTTACCCGTCTCCCCCAGCTGCTCAGTCAGATCCATTATCTCCTCTGGAGAAAAGAAAACAAGGTTTCTTATTAATCTGAATTGAATCTTTGATGATGTCATGGTGTTAGGAGGGGGCTGACGTACGTTGCAGGTTTTTGTTTTCCCGTTTGAGCGTCTCCAGGTGTTCCAGGCATTCTTCAAATGTGTTCTTCATCTTGAAGTTCTCGGTGCCCAGACTGCGAACCTCTTTTATGGCAGACTCCAGCTCCGCCTGACCCTCCTCATGTTTTCGCTTCCACTCAGCCAATACCTACAGGAACATACTACTGATAAGTACTATTTAAAACAATAAGACTATCATTGTCATACATCGTCATTAATAAATGAATTCAAATGTATTTTTCGCATTGAACTTGTTCGGAGATATGGTTTAGGGACATCATTTTATTCACTTGTATTTAAGTTGTGAAATGTATTTTTATTTACATTTTATTTTATAATATCTTTATCTTATTTTGTATTTCTTTAAATAAAAGTATTACATTTACGTCATTTTTTGTTGAATATGTTTCCTCTTCTCTGCCATTCTTGTCCTATTTTGCACACTGGCCTTGAAAAGTTTCAATTGTGTGTTTTCTTTTTCATCCAGAAAGATTTTTAAAAATGGTCCTTGTTTGATTAGGATTATTATGTTAAGCGATGAGGATAGAAACCCATATTAAAAAAACCTGTGTTCCATGGACTAAGCCTTTCTTTCCCTCCTCCGATAAGGTGCAACACACAAATACTTTTCTATTTTAGAATTTTTTACCAAAACATAATTCTATATTCATTACCATTTTACTTTGTTAAAAAAAAAACCTGTGTTGTTCTCATTGAAATGTATGAATTCCATTTACATCATTGACAAATATAACCTTCATACTTTAATTCAAATTCTACCAACTAAACATCTCAATAATCTAATTAGCCTTTCTGAAGGTCTCAAGATCAAAACCTTGTCAAAGTTCCTCTGCTTCTTGTCCAGGACTGCAGCAGCAGCATTGGACCTCTCCACATCCAGCATCAGGTCCTCCACCTCTCCCTGCAGACGCTGTTTGGTCTTCTCCAGAGAGGAGCACTTGGAGTTGATGGCCTCCACGGCTTCTTCTGCATCCTGCAGACGCAGAGCCAGCTTCTTCCTGCAGGAGGACGAGAATTGTAACGAATTTCACACATTTTTATTTTGGTTTCAATTGGTTTTGACTCATGATTTACTATCTTATCATTTCAGATCCTGCCTTTTTCTTGGCTGTTGCTATCAACCTTTGCTCCCTCTCCTGAGCTGCGACTCATTCATGTTCACTTGGAACATGAATGAGACGCTACCAGATTGTTTTGTGTGTTTCTGCCAAGCTCCCTATTGATTCTTCCTCTCTTAGCAAATTTTTGGACACGGCTTCTTTTAGTCTCAGATTCTTCTGCCTTCCCATCTTTGGACTTGTTAGCCTGTGGGAAGGATCTCCAGGATTTGACCGTGACACATAAACTTTCTTTATATTCTGCCTGTTATATTGTCTTGCTTTTGGTTTCAAGTCTGAGAGTATTGGCTGGCTTCTCTTACTTAGCATCCTCCAGTTCTTCGGTGCGTTGGATAGCGTCCGTCTCGTATTTGGTCCTCCAATGAGACACCTCGCTGTTGGCTTTGGACAGGCCGCGGTGCAACTCCCCTTTGGCCTCCTGCTCCTCCTCGTACTGCTCCCTCAGCAGCTCGCAGTCATGTCGAGAGGACTGCAAAGCGTGCACAAGGGCATTCTTTGCCTTTGAAGAAACAAACATCAACACTTAGCTTCATCTTCTTACTTTAAAAAGATCCTAATAATTCTTATATCTGACCTTAACCTCCTCCTCAAGAAGTCTTTTCAGCTCCTCAATCTGCTGAATAAATGCTTGTTTTCCTCGAGTCAGCTGTGACATTAACGATTCTTTTTCCTCAAGCTGGTGAGACATTTCAGCTGCATGATAAATGCATAACAAAATGAGCACTGCCTCGTCTGAGTTTGTGACTAATGCAAAGATGTGAAGAACATTTCCTCACCATTGTCTGTCTGCAGCCGAGCTTTCTGACTGGAAAGGTCATTTATTAATCTCTGTTGCTCCTCCTCTTTGGTTTTTACCTCGTTCAGTTGATCTTCAAGGGAGCGGCACAGTCTCTCCAGATTAATCTTGACATTTGAGAAAAGATAAACATAATCATCATTATTGCATTTACTGAAATTTGAGCTGTTTCGATTGTTGCTATACTAACAATATATAATTGTACTACTCATCTCAGGGTGAATATAGTACTTTGAACACCACTACATTTGTCTGACAGCTTTAGTTACTTTTCAGATTACAGGTTTTCATTTCCTTCCTCTCCATTGAAAAACCATGACTCTTCAGATGTGTTGATTAGGAGTGTGTGGACTTTGCAGGTTAACTCCAAAATCATAATAGAGTCTAGTTAAGTACTTTTAGCACCTTTTTACCGATAAAAGTTAAATAATCTTAGCATGGAGAACTAATAGTGGAGTATTTTACAAATATGCAGTCATACTTTTGCTGTGGTAAAGGATCTAAATAATTATTTGTCAACTGAAATTCCTGCAGAAAATCCAACCTTAGTTTTGGCCAGGGTTTCCATATTGCTTGTGGAGTCGTCCATCTCCAGCCGTAACTCGCTCTTCTCCTTCTCCAGCTTCTGTCTGATCCTCTGGATGTTATCCAGCTGTTCTCCCAGCTCCGCCACACTGTCTGCGTGTTTCTTGCGCAGAGATGCTGACGTGGCCTCGTGCTGCAGCGAGCTCTCCTCCAGGTCTCTCCGCAGTTTGAGGAACTCTGCTTCCCGCTTCTTGTTCATCTCTGCCTGAGCAGCGGTGGCTCCTCCGGCCTCCTCCAGCCTCTCGCTGATCTCTTCCAGCTCCCGGGACAGATCACACCGCTGCTTTTCCACTTTGGCTCGAGCCGAGCGCTCAGACTCTATTTCCTCCTCAAGCTCCTCAATTCGGGCCTGCAGAAGAAAAGTACGAATGAAGTAGCTTTGTGATATCACATCAATCCCAAAGCCAGTAGTTGTAAATTAGTCACCTGCAGCTCTTTTATTTTCTTCTGCAGCTGAGCACCAAGAGTTTGTTCATCTTCTAGCTTTGACTGCACCTGAGAAAACTCAAAGTCTTTCCTGTGAAGTGAAGAGGATATTTTGGAAGTCCATCAATGTTGAAAAGCATTATCTAGCAAAGTGTCTCACAGGAATAGAGACGCTGTATGACGTGAAACAAAATGATGTGGGAAACTCTTTCTCTTTTAATATCTGTCATGCAAAAACCTCCAGCAAATCTGGAATAGATTCAATTATTCAAAGAAAAAAAGCAACAAATCTTTGTTTTAAACAATTCTATCGACTGTCAACTAAGCGAATAACTGACTAATTGTTTCAGTAGTTAAATTGTGAAGTTGCATTACTGTAGGTGGCATTTAAAACATATCTTAGTATTTTTTTTCCCACTCAAACTAATACGTAGTTAAATTATGATAAAAATGATAAAATACTTTTTGTATGCAAATATGAATGGGTATTAAGATAAAAGCAGTTCAGTAAGAAGTACATTTTCTCCCTCTAAATATTTGTATAAAAAATATATAATATACTAATAAAAAGTGCCATGAAAAAAGTACTCTAGTAAAGTACATCAAATGTATACTTGAGTAAATGTATCTAATCATATTCCACCAGTTTGCACACATGCAACCAGAAAGGATGTGAGAAATGTGATGTAAAGCGATGGTTACTAATGTATTCTTTAAGTGACTTCCACCTTACTTTTTAAGCTTTTCGTCCAGCTGCTGCTTCTCGTTCTCCAGATCCATGATGGACTCGTGAGCCAGCTTCAGGTCGCCCTCCAGCTTCCTCTTGGCTCTCTCCAGATCCATGCGGACCTTCTTCTCCTGCTCCAGAGAACCCTCCAGCTGAAGGTCACACAAACACACTGTTATTAAACCCTAACACTAAGCAACTAGCCGTTTACTGTATAGGTCATGCAGCGCTGCAACACAAGTACATTTACTCAAGCAGCAATTTGAACTACTTTACTTAACAATTGTCTTTTAGAGAAAAAAGGAAAAATCCACATCTTAATATACATGAGATGAAATATCCTTTTCTTAAAACAAGGATTATGAATTAGTAATAATGTCAAGATATGGACTGCACAAACATTCTTAAACAATCTACAAGTTACTGTATATCTTTTTACTCTCATCACAAAACAACCACTCGATTACTGAAGAAAATCATCAGCAGGTTATTCCATAATGAAAATTACGATTTGTAAATATTTCCAAATGAGATAGACCTCAATCAACTAAATAAAAAATGAGAAATAACAATCTAATGATCAAATATATAATTTCATTTTCCTGATGATGCTGCTTTTACATTACGTGGCTAATTTCAAATGCAAAAGATTTAGTTGAGTGTTTTCCCGGTGGAGAGTACTTACCTCGTCTACCTGCTGCTCCAGTTTGGTTTTAACTTTGGTCAGGGAGTTTATTTTGTCCTCCTCTGTCTGCAGGTCATCCAGAGTTTGCTGATGAGCCTCCTGCAGCTCTCTCTTCTCCTTCGACAGCTTGGTGATGTTTTCATCCTGGCTCATGATTTCTTCTGTCAGGTTTTTCACCTGAAACCAATATTAACAAATCATGTCGCAATTCCTCCTTGATTTCCTTTATATACATAGGGTTGTGTACATTATTACCTTGTTTTCTACAGCGTGTTTCTCCTTCTCCACTTTGGCTAGAGTGAGCTCCAAATCGTCTATGTCCCTCTTTAGTTCAGAGCTCTCGTCCTCCAGCTTCCTCTTCTTGGCGGTCAGTTCAGCGTTGATCTCCTCCTCGTCCTCCAGTCGCTCCGTCACCTCCTTCAGTTTGGCCTCCAGCTGGATCTTGCTTTTGATGAGTCCTTCAGACCTCTCTTCTGCATCCTGGAGGTTGTCTGCCTCCTGTTATAAAGTAAGCAGTAATTACTGCACCAGTAACACAGCTAAACCCTTTCAAATAGCAATAACAATGTGACCTTCTAAACCTGGAACTGACTCAAAAAGACCCCAAAGAAACACCAAATGTCTACAAAAAGACAACAAATAGACTCAAAATGACTACAGAAAGACACAAAATAAAAACACAGACAACAAAAACAACTACAAAGAGACACAAATAATCACAAGGTGACCCACCATGACTTTAAAGATACATAAAATGACTAAAAGCAGACACCAAACAGCTCCAAACCCTGACTTCCTCTGCCTCTTATCACTTACTGACTGGACTTGCAGGAGGAGGTCATTCTTCTCTTGTACTACGGAGACCATTTTCTCCTCGAGTTCCCTCCGCCGGTTTTCTGATTTGGACAGATCCTCTTTGAGTTTTGTGAAATCCACCTTCATCTGGATCATTTCCTTCTCAGTCTCAGCGCTCTTCAGGAGAGGCTTGAGCTTAAAGTACAGCTTCATCCACGGCCAGTGTTTCACATTCATAAAGGAGCGGAAGTTATACTGGATGGTGTAGATCGCCTCCCTGTCAAAGTCAAATTTGGATTACTTTACGTTAAAATTCAGACTATGATTTTATTTGAAATACATAACACACATACCGGTATGTATTTTAACCACAAATTAGAAAAATGTTATATGGCAAGCTGTTTTGCCCTTTGATGGAGCTGACTAGTATCCATTTAATTTTCACCAGTGAAAAACACATTGCAATATTTCTATTTTACTAGATCAAATATTAATTTAGGATATCTGAAAAGATTTCAACCCTTTAGAAATCTTTAGATCACCATCTCCTTTTTTACTTTAGTAACAACAACTAACACAGATAACCTGAATTTTCAAAAGATTGTTACGTTTAAAAAATTACATTTTAGCTTTTAGATATAACTTGATACTGATTGAAATTATAGGTCATTTTCACAGATTTTGAATGTGAAATGTGTTTTTTTTTTATGTGCCTGAGCAATATGCAAACTTCTCTTATGATATTTGAATTGTAAATCTGACTTTTTTTCTGAATTAAAATCCAATTGTTATACGTTCAAATTTAATTTTCATGTCTAACAATTGTGTTCCAGATATCTCAAATGCAATCATAGATATCTGTAATTCCATTCTATTAGTTACAGATCTTGGCAGTGATATACATATTTGGTTTAAAACTAACTGCATTTAAGCTAGCTACATACAGTACCTTTGAATGCTATACGACATGTGACCTCAATATTACTGTAGATACAGTTTAAAACTAGGAAAAAATGATTGTTATCAAGAATAAACAATTCAACTTGTTGGAAATCTAATAGTTACAATTACATTACTTTTCTTTTACTTCAAACACTACTGATCAAATATTAAAACGGCTTGCCACAAAAGTAAAGAAAAGTTTCATTTTTACTTTCTGGCCATCATCTTCTCGTACTCCAGGCGGATGAGGTACCCGCGACACAAAGCCTGGGTGGAGGTCATCACCTGTGCCAGCCTCTCATCCCTCATTTCCTCCAGAGCACCCAGCAGACCAGCTTTAAAAAACACCTGAAATGAAAGGTAAATATTAATCTGCCAAAGCTTATGTAGTCTCTATGATTGAAAAGTAACAAATGCAAACCTTAGTGTGTCCAAATTTGTACTGGGTGTGGTCCACGTCGATGGAGCTCAGCAGTTTCTCTGCGGCTTTTTTGTTATCCATGAACTGTTTCTCTGGAACAGCACTGGCGTTCAGGATCCTGTATCTGTAAGAGGAATAACCAGAAGTCTCAGTTTAAGACAGGAAATCTAAAACTACCAGAGGCTTAGAAGGATCTTTTTTTAATACTGTAGGCAAGACAAGTCAATAACTTACACTTGTGGTTCATCTTGTTAAAAACATACTTTTATTACAGGCTTTCATTCGAATCACTACCTTTGTTCTCCAAATTCTTAATTGTGAAAATCACTGTTAACTGGTGGCTACTGCTATGTATACATATCTAAATACCTTATTATTGTATGCACCATAAAAGTTTATATTAAAGCAAGGCACTTTAGGCCGACCTTCAGTTATTGTGGGCCAGATTAATATATTCCCAAATAGTAATCTCTTTTTCAGCTAAAGAGTGGCGTGAAGAATGTGAAAAGCCTCCTGATTTAAATCCAAAACCTTACCTCTGCTTAAAATCCCCGTAGAGGATTCTGCTTGGAAATCCTTTCCTGCAGATCCGGATTCCCTCCAGCACGCCGTTGCAGCGAAGCTGGTGTATAACCAGCTGGTTTTCCATATCACCTAGGACGAACGCAATAATTAGTTTATTTCCAGTGTTTCATACAACGTATGTCATAATGAGCAAATCTAACATACCTGGTGTTTTGGTCTCATTTGGTATCAAACAGCGGACAAAGTGAGGATGAGTGGTTCTCAGATTCGTCATGAGCTTCCCAAGATTCTCCTGGAACAAATTAAAAAGGTGAATTTTGTCCCACTTTTCTATTATTGTTAAAGTTAATATACAAATATGTGAATTATACAAATGCAATATAAAGTGTAATAGTTAATATACAAAAAAATTCAGCCACCATGTAATGCACTGTAAGAGAGAATCCCTACCTCTAAAACCAAACATCATGTTATGGTAAGAATTTATAAATAGCATTAAACTCTTTTTCTTATCTTCATTAAATAATTGAGATACATGTTAGCTAAAGATGTTAGCATCGCTAAACTGATGGTAACCGTGCTAAACATCACACATTTAGCATTGTTTTGGTTGACATGATGTTGTTAGCATTTAGCTCAAAGTATAGCTGCTAGCATAATCAACTTGGTCTTGCTACAAAGGAAACTGGTCAAGTGTTTAAAAAAAACATTGTAAAAACTTAGATTTCCATTAAGGCTTGGGTCTCTTACCCTGAACAGCGCTGACACAGTTTGGAAAGATGCTCCTTTTTTCTTTGCTCCTTTTTTGGTTCCACCTGCAGCAGCTTCTGCATGAATGATACATTGAAAACATACTAAAACATAGGAACACTAGCCCCTCAGTTTTATGGATACTTCTATTTGCATACAATATTTCTCCATTTGCAAAGGGTGTAGCTATAAAGTACATTCACTTGTGAAAATGTGAATATTTTCTTTTTATTCCACTTTCTACTTTCTTCTTCAGGAGATAAGAGACTGTATTTTTTACTTTACTACTCAAGTTACTTTATTTTTGAATTTGCATTAAAGAAATAAGAAAAGTTAAATTGTTAAAGGCATAGCTCCAGCTTCACACATTTCTGTATGTGTTATTATATAATCTTAATGCAATTATAATGATGAGATTTGGTCAAATCCAACATTGTGACGGCCTCACTCACAAAGAACAAATTGATTAATGGAAGGAACACATCTGCAGATTACTTTGTAAGGAAAATGATAAAGAAAGAACATTCAACTTGATATCATAAAATTATGTCAACTACATTATCCTGATATCATACTTTTACTTGAGTAATAAATGATGTACTTGCAGAACTGAAATATTCAGGAGAACCTACAATGTGTAAACACTGGAACCCACCATCTGATCCGGAGAAGCTAGCATAGAGCATGGCCAGTATTTTGACAGAGGACTTTTGGTAAAGCTGCACCACAGACTCGCTCAGAGGGTCTTTGTTCTTCTCCAGCCAGCCGCTGACGTTGTAGTCCACATTCCCGGCGTAGTGCATGAGACTGAAGTGAGCCTCCGGCTTTCCTTTCACTGTTTTGGGCTTCAGGAAGCAGCTGTTCTTCCCCAGGTGTTGGTCATACAGTTTGTTCTTGAAAGAGGTGTCTGATGATTTTGGGAACATGCACTCTTCCTCAAGGATGGAAAAGATCCCCATTGGCTAGGAAACAAGCGTTCCATCAACTCATGTAATGAAAGGTATTGACACATTTCATGGTTCTTGTTCTTTACTGGAGTTTTTTCCATTTTATGCAAAGTTATACTTCCACTCCACTATCTTTAACTAATGGTTTAAATGCAGGACTACTTCTTCAAGCACTGCACAGTTGTTATTTCTAATAAATGAAATGGTGTACCATACCTTTTCAATGAGCTCAATGCAGGCTGCTAAGTCCATACCAAAGTCAATGAACTCCCAGTCAATCCCTTCCTTCTTGTACTCCTCTTGCTCCAACACAAACATGTGGTGGTTGAAAAATTGTTGCAGTTTCTCGTTGGTGAAGTTGATGCAGAGTTGCTCCATGCTATTGTACTAAAGAGGAACCGTGAAAAGATCATTTTTTTAAATGTGTGAAGGAAAATGGAAATATATTCAGAAGACTTTAAACACCAACATCAAAGATCTCGAATCCTGCGATGTCGAGAACACCAATGAAATGTTGTCTGGGTTGTTTTGTGTCCAGCTGCTTGTTAATTTGTATCACCATCCACAGAAACATCTTCTCATACACGGACTTCGCCAAGGCACCGATAGAGTTGTACACCTGGAAAAAGAAGGAGTTACAGACTGAGCTGTTTCTTCCTCTTCATTCTTCAAAGGTAAGAAACTAGTGGAGAGTAACATATTTGACTTTGGTTTAAACGCTTGAATTTGAGAGTGTTAAGAGCACTTTTAAAAGATATTTGAGGGGACAGAAAGCAATATTATTCTCATATTTATTTTAGTGTCAAATGGTTTGCAGTGGATGACCTACAGGCCTCATTTCTATTTTCTCTAAAAATATGGGCTTCAACAGTTAGAAAATAACTGTGATTTATTTTTCAGAACATGCAGTTTTTAAGTGTCTAAAATATAGATCTTTCCTACTTTCACCCTAGTGAATAGGGGTTTGAAATTGTATACATTTCTGACAGTTTTATGATCATTTATCCAGTTGTATTCTCACTATGTCACATGCACATAAATGTTCTCTGATACCTTGCTATTTAAAACTCCTCTTTATATAAAAGATCTTCTCTCTTCATCATTTATTATACCTTGCGGTCGATAAAATATGGTGATAAGGATACAATCAAACAGATGGCTATGGATGTTGTTTTGCAGTGGAGTATTATATATAAGCATAGGAAGTTATTTTTATTAGAAGTCTTTTACCTGCTGCACATTTTGTCCTTTGGTGACATACTCGTTTCCAACCTTCACTCTGGGATAGCAGAGCGCCTTCAGCAGATCTGCAGAGTTCAGTCCCATCAGATACGCTGCTTTATCAGCTTCTGCAAAACACAATTAAACAAATGTTTTATTTTTCTGATTCCTTAATGTGCATGTCAGTGTTCATTTTGATGGATGAGCCTTACCCTCAGTGCCATCTGGCTCCGCCTGCTCCTCCCGCTGCTTCTGCTTAAACTTCATGTTCCCATAATGCATCACAGCGCCAGTCAGCTTGAAGATGGACATTTTGTCTTCAGCCGCGAAACCTAGAATATCAATGGCCTCCTGTGTCGTAAGAAGAATACAAACTGTTGGTAAAGTAACTTAAAAGATAATCTTCTTGACCTTTAATGACCTTTCTAACCAACTCACATCTGTCGCCATTAACTCATCGGCGTCGTTTATGCTTTTGACACTGATTTCACCCTGACTGATGAAGGCAAAGTCGTAGGGATTGGTGGTGATGAGAAGCAGATCTGAAGGAAAACAATATATAAATCTAAAATATCTTACATTTGAAAGTCTGAGTAAGAACAAGAAGTAAAACCAAGATTACCGATCAGTTCAGGCTTCTTGTTGCAGGTCAGCTGGTAAAAAATATGATAACTCCTCTCAGCCGACAGCTGAAATGTCACTCTTGACTTCTCCAGCAGATCTTTAAAGGAGAAAATGTAAAATCAAGTTCGTGAAACAACAACATTTGTCAATGTTTTGTACAGTTCGTGTAAACGTACATGTTTCAATATCTGCAGATGCCAGTTTACCACTTGTGCCAAAGTGTATCCGGATGAATTTACCCTGTTTTAAAAATAAAAGCAAATCAATTATAGATAGCTTTATCGGCATGACCATATCAAGACACAGTATTGCCAGAACAAATTGTATAAGGTCATACAACAGCAGAACATACCAATTATATGTAATATACATTCAAAAGAAAATATGACTCGGATTCTGACTCACAAAGCGAGAGGAGTTGTCGTTCCTCATCGTCTTTGCGTTCCCAAAAGCTTCCAGCAGAGGGTTGGCCTGGATGATCTGATCCTCCAGAGTCCCCTGTCAAAGAGCAAACATGTAAATCGGACACCCACTCACCTCTGAAAATCAAAAACTGACTCTATTTGCTGCACAGCTTCTCAAATGTTGTCCTGAACTCACCTTCATTTTACCGGCTGCCTCCTTTTTCTTGTCTGCAGACACGGCGATTGTCGCAAAATACTGAATGACACGTTTGGTGTTGACAGTCTTGCCTGCACCGGATTCTCCGCTAAGCAAAAAAAAAAAAGACTAGTTATTTATAAATATTTTTTACAGATTTATGTTTCAATAGTACGGAAACCCATAGAGTCAAATAACGAAATGGTATTACGGTGGTCCATTTTGAATTATCGTAATAGATATACAGTGGGGCAAAAAAGTATTTAGTCAGCCACCAATTGTGCAAGTTCTCCCATTTAAAAAGATGAGAGAGGCCTGTAATTTTTATCATAGGTATACCTCAACTATGAGAGACAGAATGAGAAAAAAAAATCCGGGAAATCACATTGTAGGATTTTTAATGAATTTATATTCAAATGATTGTGAAAAATAAGTATTTGGTCAATAACAAAAGTTCATCTCAATACTTTGTTATATACCCTTTGTTGGCAATGACAGAGGTCAAACGTTTTCTGTAAGTCTTCACAAGGTTTTCACACACTGTTGCTGGTATTTTGGCCCATTCCTCCATGCAGATCTCCTCTAAAGCAGTGATGTTTTGGGGCTGTCGCTGGGCAACACGGACTTTCAACTCCCTCCAAAGATTTTCTATGGGGTTGAGATCTGGAGACTGGCTAGGCCACTCCAGGACCTTGAAATGCTTCTTACGAAGCCACTCCTTCGTTGCCCTGGCGGTGTGTTTGGGATCATGTCATGCTGAAAGACCCAGCCACGCTTCATCTTCAGTGCCCTTGCTGATGGAAGGAGGTTTTCACTCAAAATCTCACGATACATGGCCCCATTCATTCTTTCCTTTACACGGATCAGTCGTCCTGGTCCCTTTGCAGAAAAACAGCCCCAAAACATGATGTTTCCACCCCCATGCTTCACAGTAGGTATGGTGTTCTTTGGATGCAACTCTGCATTCTTTCTCCTCCAAACACGACGAGTTGAGTTTTTACCAAAAAGTTCTATTTTGGTTTCATCTGACCATATGACATTCTCCCAATCCTCTTCTGGATCATCCAAATGCCCTCTAGCAAACTTCAGACGGGCCTGGACATGTACTGGCTTAAGCAGGGGGACACGTCTGGAACTGCAGGATTTAAGTCCCTGGCGGCGTAGTGTGTTACTGATGGTAGCCTCTGTTACTTTGGTCCCAGCTCTCTGCAGGTCATTCACTAGGTCCCCCCGTGTGGTTCTGGGATTTTTGCTCACCGTTCTTGTGATCATTTTGACCCCACGGGGTGAGATCTTGCGTGGAGCCCCAGATCGAGGGAGATTAGCAGTGGTCTTGTATGTCTTCCATTTTCTAATAATTGCTCCCACAGTTGATTTCTTCACACCAAGCTGCTTACCTATTGCAGATTCAGTTTTCCCAGCCTGGTGCAGGTCTACAATTTTGTCTCTGGTCTCCTTTGACAGCTCTTTGGTCTTGGCCATAGTGGAGTTTGGAGTATGACTGTTTGAGGTTGTGGACAGGTGTCTTTTATACTGATAACGAGTTCAAAAAGGTGCCATTAATACAGGTAACGAGTGGAGGACAGAGGAGCCTCTTAAAGAAGAAGTTACAGGTCTGTGAGAGCCAGAAATCTTGCTTGTTTGTAGGTGACCAAATACTTATTTTACCGAGGAATTTACCAATTAATTCATTAAAAATCCTACCATGTGATTTCCTGGATTTTTTTTTCTCATTCTGTCTCTCATAGTTGAGGTATACCTATGATAAAAATTACAGGCCTCTCTCATCTTTTTAAATGGGAGAACTTGCACAATTGGTGGCTGACTAAATACTTTTTTGCCCCACTGTATCTCCTAAGTTTTGCCAAGTTTTGCTTGTTTTTTTCATCAGTAAAACAGGAGGAAAAGTCATTAAATAGATGTCTTTTTCATTGTAAAATATTAAAAACAGACTTGTGAATGCTTGTTAATTGCGCCTTGAATCTTCGTTTGTTTCAAATTTTAATTATTTTATCCCTGAATACAGGTACAAATGTTTGACAGGATCACATGTTAACTGTTGTTGTTGTTGTCTTTGTTTTTGTTTGTTGCTATATGTTGAGAGTCCACAGAGAATTTAAAACATACAGATGAAAACATTAACGCTTTTAATCCTATTTAGAACATTGCAGGTGCGCTACAGCCTGTTGTGGCCGAAATAAGTATTGCAACAACAAACACCTTTAATTTTCTCCTTTTCTCTTTTTAAGGAACGGAGTGGAGACAATATCATTTTTGATTAGTCTTTTAAATGGATCACTTAAATTATTTTTGAAGTACTTGCCTCACAGCTTCCGTCCAAACGTCTACAGATAGATAAGCAAAATCTCTGCTACACTTACGTGATGAGAATTGACTGATTTTCACGATCTGAGGACACAAAAGTAGACACATGATGAAAAAGAGGAATTGAATTATTTAGCTGAATTGCTGTTCGGGCTACTAATTTACCGGTGAGCATGAACTGGTAGGCGTTATCGGACAGGGCGAAGATGTGAGGGGGTACCTCCATCCTCTTCTTCCCTCTGTAGGCCCGCACCACCTCAGGGTTGTAGACCGGCAACCATTTGTATGGATTCACAGTCACACAGAACAGCCCGGAGTAGGTCTGCACAAAGAAGAAAAGATCCTGAAATATCTGTAGTGGATTGCTATAAAATGTTGCACAGGCATTCATGTTCTCCAGAGGATAAAACCTACTGATAGTGTTCATCATCTGATATTCACCAGGTTACAAACACTAGATTCACATGACTTTTATAAATGCTCCGTCCTTCAGTACTCAATCCCATAAATCTAAACATGAGCAGTCAGCTGTGATGACAGTGACAGATGGCGGTTAATATGAATATCCAGCATGAGCAGAATGTATTCATGCATGTTAAAAAGATTAACATCTTCAATAGAAAAAAATTGTGTATTCAAAGATGGACTTTATTTTTTAAATCTATATTCCTATGTGCCAAAGTCAAAGATCCTATCTGCAGTTGAATGGTTGAACTCAGTGTCATTTTAAAGCATTAATGTCTAATTGCTGTCGTGTATTCTGCATTTTTGACAAAAAACATATTGGGTACCTTTCCTGCACATGAGTTTAATTTCTTTTTACTTTTCCTCTGTTTGACTTTCTGTTTTTCAAATTGCAAATAAAACATACTTAATAGAATATAACCTTTCAATCCTGCAACAGAAAGTGTGTCACAGAGCACAACTAGCATATCAGAAAATAGTGCAAATCTCATAAATTAGATAACAAAGAATATCATTTTGAAATAACACATTTTGAATAACAATTACAGCCAATACAAAATAAAACGTTTTAAAAATAATAGTAAACTTCCGTTTAAATGATCTATAGTATACTAATTTAATGTAATCAAAAATAAAACACAAGCTGCAGAACTGTGTAATTTCCTTATATAACTGCAACAAGTGGATCTCACAATCTCACGTAAAAAAAACCATTTCTAAATCCTGCACCATCATTTCTAGGTTCAGTTTTTGTATCCAGATTGTTTCATTTGCTGAAAGACTCACGTAGATCATCCACGCTGTGTAGCGCTCCTTCAGGTTGAACAGCACTGCCGGCTCGTGGAGGTGCGTCATCATCACCATGTCCTCAATCTTATCGAACTTGGGCGGGTTCATGGGGAACACTTGGTCTTCCCTGACAGTTAAAGTCTGGAAAGCAAAACAGAGTATAATGCTTCCAATTTTAAAGTTGAAAAATGGGTACACCTTCAATTTGATTTTCACCTATTTCTTGAGCTATAAAAAAATAATGTGATTTTTTTTATTTTCTAATAAAAATATTACATGCAAAGAGCTCCAGGGCAGTCAAAAGCCAATAAGTTCTGCAGATATTTTATTGCTGATTTTACAGACACACTGAAGCTGCATAAAATCTTTCACATAACAATGCAATAAAGTCCTAAAGGACATCCCAGAAAACAGGAAAAATCATATCCACGGCCTGTTTTCAGTATCTAATAAATGGTTAATCTGTCAACACGACCCATCAGTCCACCCACTCTGTCATCCACAGTCTTGACAGTGACATTGCCGTCCTCCTTGTCCTGGATCTCAGCCTTCACATACAGCTCTTTCTCATCGCTGACAAAGCACTCCGTCTTGTTGTCAAACGGCCGAGCCTGGGTCTCTGTCCTCTCCCTCTCAGACTTTCGGAGGAACTGGGCAGCAGGCCCAAACATAGACATTTCCCCATCTGTGCTCATTTTTGAAAATCCTCCTGAATCCAAGACCAAAAAGCACCATGAAGCATCTTTTCAATTCTTTCATGCTCTGGATAATGCTTGAAATGTACTCACCCACTTACTGCACTTATACAGGATTAGGAACAATGAAGATTGAACTGTACAGCAAATAAACACATTCAGTGTCAGCTTTTCATAAAGTTAAATAATACTGCACAAAGGATTGTGGACTCACCTTGCTGTCTGCGAGAACAAACACAAGCCGATGCACGGTCTCTTTTTATATGTTCCCATTGTCCTTGGTGTGAAGCCTCCTTGCTTTACATGGGCATGCAGTGGTAGAGTTACATGAACCTGTTGGTCTTCTTTGATGAAGATGGGTCATAGATAATAACAAGATGCAGTGAGGTTATATATAGAGTACAGTGACAACATAATGCCACATTTGAGGAACACTGAATGCATGCAAACACAAATTATAGATTGCTTTGAAAAAGATTAAGAGAAAATTGTCTAACAACAACTTTGTTTGCTATCCAAACCAGAGATTAAAAAGAGTTTAATCAACAATTTAAAGTGACAGCATGCATGTATATTATTTGCACTGTATATACAGTACCTACTTTGGATTTGCACATGCCCACAGACATTTACATTTATCTTGATATTCAAAATGACCCATAATTGTATAGTTAAACCCAGATATAAAGCAAGAATACATTTTTTATTTTCTTTGATGGATTCAATTATGGAAGTCCATCTGGCAGATTGCTGCATTAAATAATTAAATGACAATTACTTTCATTTACTTGTATTGGAAACAAATGAAATAATCTCAACCCATTGGTCAATCCAACAGAAACATTTTAAATGAGATGAAATGATGCATTTTTGATGAAATGTCAACAAGGACATTGCTGCATCAGACAAATGATAATATTCTTTGTCATTTCAAGTAAGATTCCTCCATTTCCACTATAATATTTTCCATATGTTCTCATATGTCACATTGTCCTTGTGCTTCTTTTTAAAGCTAGAACACATATTGGATTTAGGGTCAAATTAATGAATTTCAAATAATATATTTAAACGTTTGAGTCCATAATTGATTTTGTTTTAAACAACACTTATGTATCAAAATGAGATGAAATATCTCACCAGACACACTTATTGACAACATAAATGATCCTGTGAAATGTCAGCTTTGTCCTGTATACCTTACATCTTACTTCAACATCTTCCTCTTTTCAAAATCAAGAAAATAACGTATAGACTCTTTAAGTTAGAAATGTCAACAAGGCAGATTGGTGCACTGCAAATTACGGTGGCCGAGAGGTGCGAAAGCGTTACAACGGCCCAAAACACTTTCAATTGAAGAAACACACTGTGACTTCAGAAACAATACAAATACAAAACACGGTACACACATTTTATTTTATTTTTTGCATCGTTTTTGAAACTGGGATACATTTTCCACTCATGGAAATGTTTGGGCATTTGCATCTGTCAGCCACCGTAGGAATATTTAGAAAATGGGATGAAATGATGGATGAATATGTTACAATAATATATGTACATGACACTGATTAACATTTATCTGCATACTTTCCACATCACACCTCCTTGTATCTCTCTAGTTAGAAATCCTGCAAATTAAAAAAGATCAACATGCCTATTAGAGTTGACATGCAGCTTCAGGTTATTTATACTATCTCTAGGATCTCATCCACATTCATGCAGAACTAAAGCTGAATATTCCCTTTGATTCCCCCAACATGTTTTCAGGGTCTTACAAAGGCTATTGTGGTGGATAAAGCAGCCTAAGGTGATTAGTGTCTGGACACCAACGGGCAGACAACCTTTAAAAGTGGATTTGAAGAGGATTGATTATATTTCTTTTAGAGGATTATTGCAGGCAGCTGGTGCGGAAATAAAAGCCGTGGAAGCCAGAGTGGGAAACAGTTGTTTTAACAATGAGGCGCTCCAAAGTAAACAGAAGTGCATTGTTATTCGTGTCCGAGGTTGTCCGTGATCTTCAGCGTTAACCAATCACAGATAACGTTTCAAGTGAAGCTTTTGTCTGAGGTTATGTAGAAGAAATGTCACAGCAAGGTGAGCCGGGGACAGGAATTTAACATGGCGTGTGTCATCAGGTTTTAAGTTTCACATCTGCAAATATATCTTTCCATCAGAGAGTCTCTTTGAAGTTAGGCATCACCTCGTTTTACCTTCCCCTCAAAAATGCTTATAGAAATCCTGAAACGCCAAGGAACCTTTTAAACCACATTAAACTTAATCTTGTGTGGACATCACTAAAAGGATTTTTATTACCTTAAAGGCAACAGAAAAGTTACACTGCATTTTATTTAGTTCTCTCTAAGGCCACTCTACAGAACAACGAAAGTGCTAAGTATAACAGATTTTACAAACTTGTCCTGTTTGTGTATAAAGCCCTAAATGGGGAGGGCCCTACTGTATATGTTGCAGACCTCCTAATCCTGTATTCTAGCTCGAGGCCCCTCAGGTCGACTAACCTGGGACTCCTGGTTGTCCCTCGCGCCAAACGTAAACTCAGGGGCGACTGGGGCTTTTTTGTGTTGCATCCCCCTCCCTATCAGATCAGCCCCCTCTATTGACTGCTTCAAATCCAGGCTTAAAACATACTTTTATTCTCTAGGGTATTTATCTGGCTGATAGTGCCTATGACTGTGTATTTGTTTATTTGTACTTATGATATGTGTGTATTAATATTCATGTCTGTGATTCTTTTATTTCTTTATTCTTCGAAAGGTTGTGTTGGCTACCTGCTATGTGCATCTCACGCCACTTGAAATTTGCACAGCTATATACAAGCTAGCCACACGTAATATTGGAAATTAAAGTTAACCAGCTGTTTTCACCCATACAGTCTATGTTCTCACTGCCCCCAATCTCGTGGTGAGAAAAGAGCAAATTGCTTATCATGTGAATGCAGCTTAAGTGTTCGTGTTACATCATTGTCATCCTTAAAGCCAGAATAATGCTGCTGTCGGCTAAAAACTGCAATGCTAAAATGCTAATTTGGTCAAATCTGAAAGAACAATAAAGCAAAGTTATTGATTACTGTTAAATGGTAACAGCAACACAAACATTTAAACACACACAATTGATTTTTTTATGCATTCTATTTTCCTGATACACAAGAGAAGAATGACCTATGACCCTCATCGATTACTATAGATGTTGAATGTTGAAAATCCTCCTCTTGACAGTGCATTAAAGCAGAAAGTCTATTAGAGGCTGTAGGGTATAATACTAATAACATTATAGTACTTCTGTTGTATTTTGACACTCCCAGGGGCTTTTGTAGGAAAATGGAGCAGGTAGAATGGAGTGAAGTATGAGAATGAAATCTTTCAAAGATATTGTATGTGGTTGTTTCCCTTGTCTCCTTTTAGTGGTTTGAAATTATTAATATAATTCATTTTAGATCTTGTTTCTGAGCTTTTCTTGGTTTCAAGTGAGACAACCGACTGATTTTGAGCAAAATAAATAAATAAAAGACAGCGTGACAAAAATAACCTAGTTTTTTGTGTTCCTTTCTTATTTGGAACAAAGCTGCTTTGTGCAGCGGTGACAGAATGAGGAGGAGAAAGATAATTAATTGATCAAACCCCTTTCTTTCTGGGTCGAAGAAAACTGAGACAACCAGGCATAGAAATGTGAGAAATAAATAGTATAAACATGTAATCTTTATCTGTTGTTACCTACATTACAGAATCCGTCATATTTTAGGCAAGGCAAGTTTATTTATATAGCATCTTTCAACACAAGGCAAGGCAGAAAAGTCTTCAGCAGGGTTTAAAATAGTAAGAGTTGCAGAGGACCTGCAGGTTTCTGGGAGTTTGTTCAAGATATTTGGAGCATAATAACTGAACGCTGCTCCTCCATGTGTAGTGCTGACTCTGGGGACCGAAAGCAGACCCATCCCAGGAGACCTGAGAGTTCTGGATGGTTCATAATGTAGCAGGAGATCAGAAATATGTATTTGGCCCCAAATCATTCAATGCTTTATAAACCATGCATGAGTATTTTCAAATACAGTCTTTGACAGACAGGAAGCCAGTGTGAACACTTCAGAACAGGAATGATGTGATCCACTTAGTGTTAGTGAGGACTCGGGCAGCAGCGTTCTGAATCATTCGCAGCTTTTTAATAGATTTTTTTGTGAGACCTGTAAAGACACCATTACAGTAGTCCAGTCTGCTCAAGATAAACGCCTGGCCAAGTTTTCTAAATCCTACTGTGACATTAGTCCTTTAATTCTAGATATATGTATTCTTAAGCTGATAGTAGGCTGATTTAGTAATTGCTTTATTGTGACGGTTGAAATACTGGTTAGAGTCTGTGACCACACCTAGCTTTCTGGCGTTATCTGTTGTTTTGAACATTGCCGACTGAAGCTCAGCACTGACTTTTATTCGTTCCTCTTTGGCTCCAAAAACAATAACCTCAGTTTCATCTTTGATTAACTGAAGAATATTCTGGCACATCCAGTCATTGATTTGTTCTATTGGACCATAGTCTGCTGATGAAATGGTTATCTAAAAGTGTTTGTCATCTGCATAGCTATGGTATCTTATTTGGGGTTTTTTCCATAATCTAAGCCAGTGGTACCATGTAGATGTTAAAGAGAAGAGGCCCCAGGATGGAGCCTGTTAAATTTATTGTTCACAGATTATTTATTTTAATACTGACTTAATGTTGGCTACATCAGTAATGCTCGTCTGCCTGGGAAATAATCAGAATTATATAGTTTTTCGCTAAGATTTGAGAATTGTAAAAGTGTATGTTGTCGATAAAGTTGGTTGAGGCGATATAGTAAATGTTTACTATTGAAAGATCCGGGCTTTGACAGCAGATCAACATTTGGGACATAAAGATGCCATAGTTGTTTGTCATTTGCATATTATTATGTAAACGCTAGAAATGTTATAATACGTAATGAGATTTTGCATGTGGCTATACCAGCATCTTTGACCAGGCAGTGTTCTACCAACACTTTTAAATAAGAAAATACATGTGGAAATGTTGTCAATGTGGTACTTATGATAGGCGAGAAGCTACGCAAAAGTGTGCTTTTAGATGTAGAGCTTCTAAGGAATTTAAAAATGAATACAGTCAAACTCTAGATAAATGCATTTCATGAAATAACTTCCTGTTGTTTATCATTTTTAGTTTGTTGTCTTTATTTCGCTTGGCTTGCAATGTCAAGTGTCAGTTTTGTGGTCGAGCTTTTTTGCAGTACAAAAATAATTAGCTGCTAGCTGGTTAGCGAAGATGCTTTTTCTTTTGCTTCCAGTTTTCTTTTTTAAATAATTTGTTTATTTTTATTATTACAAATAGAGTTGCTTCCTGTGACTCCAGGAACATTTAAAACTAATCTTGGATTAAATAACTGTGTAGATACCATATATTGTAGTTAGAAGTTCATACGACTATTAAACAAATGTAGGAATTTATGGAAAATAATTGTGACGATGTTGTACCAAGGAATACTCAAAGCAGTTATTTATTCATCGATCATTTTTAAATTTGGGTGCTGCAAAATATATATTTGTTTTATTGTGATATTTATTGCCAAATGTTTTATTTATTCTCTATTTTATACTTCTACATTGTAACAAATACACATTTTAAGCACATTTGGTTAGATTGGTATCCTTAATGTGGTGCTTTTAGAGGCTCACTAAGAAAAAAAAAATCTTTAATTAACTTTTTTTTAATCTGACTTAAATTGCTATAGATTGTAGATAACAGTTGTTGTGCACATCTGCACAATGAAATATAAACCTGTCACTAAAATCTAGCTTATGGTCCAAAAAGGGCGGGCAGTGCAATCACAAATGGTTTCATTCTCCTGAGAGACAGACCTCATCTGTTTAACTGAACATTAACAGACTGTCACTCACTGCATATAGAGTCAATGAGATTTAACAGAAGAGAAGAAGTCGTGAAGACAGAAAAGTCTTTGTTGTGTCGCAGTACACCACAACTCTGTCTGACAGTGTCCTCTTTTGTGTTTCTCACACAGAGGAAAACGCACTGGACATTTCTGCCAAACAAAGACTCATAGAAAATGTCATGATCCAAATCAAAGCATGTCTCTCTCTGCCAGGCCTTTTTATTTTTTAACAAGTGGAAAAAGAGAGCTTGAAAGATATTCAGTGTGTCTCCATTCCCTCTGAGCTGCCACATCACTGCAAGCTTGGGATCATATTGGACAGTAATGACATCTAATAATGCTTTCTGTCTTTTCATTCATATTTCCAGTGACGGGTTGGCTCATTCACTGCAGCACAACAGCATAGAAGCATGGTAAGACCTTATTTTAATTGCCTTTCATTGCTATTAAAAGTAATCAGGGGCTTGTATCTGTATCAAGAATAACAATATAGCCAGAACTCAAAAATAAATGTTATATTAAATGTTAGACTTTGTATTTTCATAGAGTAACTTCTTTACAGTAAAGAACGCTTGTCAGAGAAAAAACTGTTATCTGATGCAGAAAAAAAGAAAAACTGTTATAGATCTGGTGTGCGATGAGATATGAATCTAAAACAATTATGGCTGACCTTCTGTGAACTCTAGTCCAGTAAAATACCATACAGTAAAAACGCTTCACTACTAGTCCTGCTTTCAAAACCTTACCTAAGAAAAACAATTACAAGCAAACTGTTGTTGAATTACTAAGAGGTAAAAGTATTGATTGTGCTGGAAATATTTTCCCTTTCAGTGTTTTACTATTATATAAGATGAACTCCTGATTGCTGGTTTAATCTGCAGCAATGCATCCTATTCTATAAGATCAGTATATGGTTATAGCTTTGTCCCTATCCTGGGAGAAGCATGTATCCGTAAAAAGTCAACTTCTCATACAATTGTCTTTTTAAAGACTTTCATTTAAGATGTAGGAGAACCTTCAAGTAATACAACACATAATGGCAAGCCTTATTCTTCAGTTCACCACAAACCTTCAAAATCAACATATCTGGACTTTCAGGCTGCCCCATCTAAGTCGAGTAGTCAACTAATTGGTTGCTTTGGTCTTAGTGGACTTAGATTTCTTCATTCTTTCATTCATTTATCACCGCTTATCTGGAGTTGGATTGCGGGGAGGCAGTTTGAGGAGAGCCCCAAATTTCCCCTTTCTTTGGTCAAATCAACCAACTCTGACTGGGTTTTACAAAGGCCCTCCCAGGCCAGCGTGGAGATATAATTCCTCTATCTCTAGACATGCCTTGAACACCTTCCTGGGACAGCAACCAGGTGACATCCTTACCAGGTGCTCGAACCACCTCAACTGGCTGACTTGCTTTCCAGAATCCCTCCTCCTCTACTCGAAGGAGCAGCGAATCTGAATCCCTCCCTATGACTGAACTACTTAGCTTGTCCCTAGAAGAGATGCCAGCCACCCTCCACCGCTTGTATTTGTAATCTTGTTCTTTCGGTCATGACCCATCCTTCAAGACCTGAGGGTAGGAACGAAGATTTCTTCAGTTGAACAGTATTTTTTTTCCTATGTTTTCATTATACACAATATTTAGGGTTGAGCTTTTGCACGATTCCTAAAAAAATAATTGGACAGACCTTTTGATTAAATCAACTATCGAATAGTCTACAAATTGTGTAGTGTAAGTCCACTAAGAATTGATTTAGTGGAGGACATCCCTGGAAAAACGTGGTTTCACTATTGGTATAATATGAGCTGTAGTGTAGTAGTTGTATCAAATGTCATTAAAAGGAGAATACAAGTTACTAGAATTTGCACTTTGCAAGATAAACAGTACACTTTCATTTGTCAGCCCTTATTCTTAAAATGTAACATCTCTGAGCTTCACTGGAGTCTCTCTTCATTTACATCCTTATTAAAGCTGTCTGTCCCTCGGAGAAACAAAAGGCAATCTGCCAGCTGGCTGAGTAATAAGCTGCTATATTCTCTTTCGGCCTCCGAGTGAATAAAGGCCCCATTGCTGTTTCCCTGCCCTCTGCTTTATTTCACAGCATCCTGTCTGGAGTGACTGTACATTTCTCTCCAAGCCGTGCCTCTTGTTTTCTTATAATTGCTACTGTTTGAGACTCTCAGCAGCTGCCCCGGGACACAGAAACATTCCATGTGAAAAATTGTGCTTTTGTTGTATCTAAAAATACACGCAGAAGCCCTTCCTGATCATTTAAGATAGAGTACAGTATACAGTCCAAATTCCAGAGCAGATTTATGATAATGAAACACTTTCATGATGCCTATTTGCAGAACAACATTTATGCAACATTTTTCTTCTTTTAAAGTAAATTGGACCTCTGGGAATTGTTAGAGTTTATAAAACCCTGTGAATAAGGAGCATAAATGTAAACATAAGCTCCATTTTAAGAGGGCTGAGGTTCATTAATCTCATTTTCCTGGCAGGAAATGAGCTCAATGCTTCCTTTCTTCCCCTGTCATTCCTTGTGAATAAGATCAGTAAAGCAGCGTGAGGCGTCCTCCTTCCTGACACAACCTGTCTTCTTAGTTTCCTGTGTTCAGGGAGAAGTGAGCTAACATGAGTGGAGTGCAGATCCTGGTTTCAGGGTTGCATTGAGAGCAGGACTCCAGATGATTGTGGGATTTGGCAGTGATATCTTCCGATCCATGTTTCTTTTTTTCCTCTGTTAAAGCTCAGATACACTTCAGCTGCGCTTCAGGCCAGAGGACGTGTAAAATCTCATGATAACAGTTTCCTTTAAGCCATCCGATCATTCAGTTATAATGTAGGATAGATGACAGTTTTGGATATTCGTTATCAAAGAGCAAAAACATGAACAAAAACAAAAACAATGACAAAATAACTTGATAATAGCAAATGTGACAAATTCATTAGTTAATTAATAAGACATACAATCAGTAGATCATGTCAAGCACATCATGGAAATGAATCATTCATTCAAGTCGGATAACACTAAGGAATAAAGTTAATAATAATTAATGAAATGAGAACGAAGCGGGAAAATAATAGTTACTTCATGTTTCAAAGCTGCTGAGTCATATATTGCACCTCAAACAACAAATGAATCCCAAGGTATAGTTCCTTTACTTCCTGTAAGAAAAAAAGGAGAGTAAAAGAAACTAATTCAGAAATCACAGTTTCAGTTTCAGCCTGCTGCCTGCCACTTGTCCACCCGCAGACCCACCGGACTTCCATCCCCTATTTATTCAGAACTCCATAAAAACAGAGCTGTCTCTGCCCTCTGACACTGTATTTGACGCAATTTTCTTATTTTTTGTTGTTGTAATTATACAGTTTTTGATGAATAAAAATGTAGTTTTCTGGAATCACTTTAACATTTTACTGGGAAGATCTGCATTTTGGTTACAGGGTGCACGCTGACAGTAAGAGGCTGTAGCGCCCCTGTTACTCGGTTTAGACAAAACCTGTACCTGTACTGAAAATGCATTGTCCATCTCGGAAGTGTGAGCAGAATTTGAAACACATCATTATATGCCCCCTCAAGCTTTTAATTTTTGATTTACTGCTGTATTACTGCACCACTAGTGGACTGTTTACAGTACAGAAGAGACCAGCAGAAAAACATTATTATTTTAACATCATCTGGTCAAACGTAAACGTGACATGACAGCATTTCGCTCGTGTGAACAGTTTGCATAAATGGCACTGCATATCATCATCATCATCATCATCATCATCATCATCATCATCATCATCATCATCATCATCGTCGTCGTCGTCGTCATCATCATCATCATCACGTAGATCAGCCCTGATGATGTGACCCAAATGTCTTACTTGGTATGGCAAATTTAGCGCTTTGTCTGCCATGAAGAATGAAAGACAAATGTGAAGGGTGCAGACATGCCCCAACCCCATTTAGCTTGGTGAAAACGTGTCAATTGTCAACATGAGAGTTCTGTCTGACAAGAAAAAGCCCTAACATAAACAATGTAATGCAACAACAGCTGTGAAATACATTTAATTTCTTACACTGTGTATGGATCAGCTACCTGTTCATGGGGTTTACTGTCAGGAGAGGATGTCTCATCATTTCTGTGTAGCAAACTTCCCCTCAGCAGCTAAAATACTGCAGCAACACTGCTGTCTGCACCTCTACCCGCAAACTCAAATCAGGAGCGGAGATTGAAAAGTCCTTTAATGTTGCATATCAATCGGCTTTATCCACCCACTACTCCCCATTGCCGATGCAAGCAATAGAACAGGATATGACTCCTTCATCATTCAGCTAATAATCTCCCCATTTATATATCTGTCCAAACCCATCCGCCCACCTCCCTTCAGATGTCTGATTGGAGTGCTGCGTGCTGAACTTCAGCAGACAGATCTGAGCTACGGACCGCTGCGTCTGAAAATGAACAAGCCAGCCAGCGATCTCTGTAGACTAAAAGCAGCTTTCTCATTGTAAAGCACAATGCACTCATTTCTGGCCCAGTATACGGTGAGTCTCCGTCCTGGGGACTGCTGATAAGATGCAGCATTTATCATTATTTATCCATTTAGTGGCTCGTATTTCACCTTATGAAAAACACCATTATTCAGAGTAATGCTGAAAAACTAAACGGGGATTTGATGATAATAACATTACATAATGCAGAGGCTGCCATAAGATTTACACTGACTGTAGCTAAGCTTGAGGAAGTGCATAAAATCTAATGAAGCAACAGCATCACATCATGGACTTTTCGTCTCAATGTTCCCTTACTCAGGATTAATTGAGCTATCCATTTTCATAGCCATTAGGGTCCTCAATAGTTATGTCCACATTATCCAGCAAATACTCTACTTCGTTTACTGTATGTTCAAGATGTATCAACTCGATTAGGAGAGATTGTTCTTCCTAGCCTCCAGCTAATCAGTACTTAGTAACCGGATGAAAATGTAGGACACATTCTCCTCATTTAGAAGGTTTTACAATGAAATTCATCCAGAACACAAAACACAAAACAACAGCATACATCCCAGGGCCACTTTGGTGGTATTTTATTTTTTTTATTATGCTTTTTGGGGTTTTACCTTTCCCGTAGTGTTTCATATAGTGTTGTTGTGCATTTAAATGGTCCGTAAAGGCTAAAATCCCAAAGTAACCCTCGCCCTTGCATTGGTTAGCGCTCCTACAAAATGTAGTTAATATGCCAAGGGGCGGGGCATCTCTGAGCTGTTGACCAATCACAACAGAGCTGGCCAGCTAACCAATTCAGACAGAGGGTGAAAAGAGGTGCTGCAGTACAGGCGGTATGAGAAAAATAAAGAGCCTTTTTAACATTAAAGCGTGGAGACATGTCCCAGTAGTGAAACAAGACATAAATATAAAGCTCAAAGTTAGCATAATATGTCCACTTTAATGATCAATGATGATATTCTACAGGAAGGCCAGGAAAAAACTATCTTTCAGTCATTTTATTATATTATATACATAATCAGTGAAGCAGTTGTTGGCAAGACAAAAATGCTCTTATGAATTCATTTTAAAAAGTAATGTAAGAAAAATTTGAATCCGAAACATAAAGTAATAAGTACAATGTAATTTATACTATAATATATGTGAATTAAACATACATTTAATGAGGACTATGCACATACATTACCAAATATACTGTGATGGCTATACATGCTGTAAACAGTACTAGGGCCCAGTGCAGCACAATATATACAGTGGGGCAAAAAAGTATTTAGTCAGCCACCAATTGTGCAAGTTCTCCCATTTAAAAAGATGAGAGAGGCCTGTAATTTTTATCATATGTATACCTCAACTATGAGAGACAGAATGAGAAAAAAAAATCCAGAAAATCACATTGTAGGATTTTTAAAGAATTAATTGGTAAATTCCTCGGTAAAATAAGTATTTGGTCACCTACAAACAAGAAAGATTTCTGGCTCTCACAGACCTGTAACTTCTTCTTTAAGAGGCTCCTCTATCCTCCACTCGTTACCTGTATTAATGGCACCTTTTTCAACTCGTTATCAGTATAAAAGACACCTGTCCACAACCTCAAACAGTCATACTCCAAACTCCACTATGGCCAAGACCAAAGAGCTGTCAAAGGAGACCAGAGACTAAATTGTAGACCAGCACCAGGCTGGGAAAACTGAATCTGCAATAGGTAAGCAGCTTGGTGTGAAGAAATCAACTGTGGGAGCAATTATTAGAAAATGGAAGACATACGAGACCACTGCTAATCTCCCTCCATCTGGGGCTCCACGCAAGATCTCACCCCGTGGGGTCAAAATGATCACAAGAACGGTGAGCAAAACTCCCAGAACCACACGGGGGGACCTAGTGAATGACCTGCAGAGAGCTGGGACCAAAGTAACAGAGGCTACCATCAGTAACACACTACGCCGCCAGGGACTTAAATCCTGCAGTTCCAGACGTGTCCCCCTGCTTAAGCCAGTACATGTCCAGGCCCGTCTGAAGTTTGCTAGAGGGCATTTGGATGATCCAGAAGAGGATTGGGAGAATGTCATATGGTCAGATGAAACCAAAATAGAAGTTTTTGGTAAAAACTCAACTCGTCGTGTTTGGAGGAGAAAGAATGCAGAGTTGCATCCAAAGAACACCATACCTACTGTGAAGCATGGGGGTGGAAACATCATGCTTTGGGGCTGTTTTTCTGCAAAGGGACCAGGACGATTGATCCGTGTAAAGGAAAGAATGAATGGGGCCATGTATCGTGAGATTTTGAGTGAAAACCTCCTTCCATCAGCAAGGGCACTGAAGATGAAGCGTGGCTGGGTCTTTCAGCATGACAATGATCCCAAACACACCGCCAGGGCAACGAAGGAGTGGCTTCGTAAGAAGCATTTCAAGGTCCTGGAGTGGCCTAGCCAGTCTCCAGATCTCAACCCCATAGAAAATCTTTGGAGGGAGTTGAAAGTCCGTGTTGCCCAGCGACAGCCCCAAAACATCAGTGCTTTAGAGGAGATCTGCATGGAGGAATGGGCCAAAATACCAGCAACAGTGTGTGAAAACCTTGTGAAGACTTACAGAAAACGTTTGACCTCTGTCATTGCCAACAAAGGGTATATACCAAAGTATTGAGATGAACTTTTGTTATTGACCAAATACTTATTTTCCACAATAATTTGAAATAAATTCATTAGAAATCCTACAATGTGATTTCCTGGATTTTTTTTCTCATTCTGTCTCTCATAGTTGAGGTATACCTATGATGAAAATTACAGGCCTCTCTCATCTTTTTAAATGGGAGAACTTGCACAATTGGTGGCTGACTAAATACTTTTTTGCCCCACTGTATATAGCTCCAGTAAGTATACTATAAGCATTGCAGCAGTATAAAGTAATAGAATTTAAAGTGGTAGTGAAATGACTGTTTGCTTTCAACAGAAGCCGGCGGTTATGAGCTCTGCTGCACCAAGAGAGGAGACTGACATCAGGCCTCTTCCCCCCGGTTGGAGGAGCTACACGTCACCAGAGGGACTCCGGTACTACGTCAACAGCTGCAGTAAAGGTGAGAGACTCGTTTGACAACAAGAAGCAAGCTCAGCTGGGATTGTTGTAAGGAAGGTTTGTTTTGGAGCATGGAGATGATGATGTAATAATGGTTAATGTTGTCCGGTAATCAATCAACTGCAGTCATCTTCTGAGTCCAAAATCATCATAAAACAGATGATCGTTGGTTGAGCTCTCTAATAAGCGGGACTCAGGACTTTCTTTTTAGAGACATATATTTGAAAAATATTTGATGTAAAGTGTTTTCAATCAGAATCGAATGTATTGTACATTGTGCAAAATGCATTGTTTTCTATTGCAGACTGAATTAAAGTGGAATGAAAAATAAGTTTTATAATCCGATTCTCTCTCACTTTTGGTTAGTCCGGACAGATATATCTCAACCATTAAAATTATTTCCCTGAAAGTTTGTTTCTGACATTCATGGCTCCCAGAGGATGAATCCTACTGACTTTGGTGACCATTTTTACATGTATCAGGACGACTTTACATCTAGTACCATCATAAGATCAACATTTAATGTGTCCACTTAATGTGTTTACTTTTATGACCAAATTCTTTCAAATCTGATGACATTTCAATCATTATCCGCTGGAATTGTAAATAATGATTATTCTCTTATCAATAAATCTGCAAATTAATTCCTCAATTAATAATTTGGTCTAAAAAAAATACAAATACAAATTGTGAAAATGGTTTATTCCAGGTCCTCAAATTCCGAGTTGATTTATTTATATAAATAATAAATCAGAAAAAGCAGGAAAGGTCCATATTTTAACAGCTGAAAAACTGTATTTTCTGCCTTTTTTGCATGAAATATGTAGATGAGATACAGGAGTTGCAACCAATAGCACTCAACATAACACAGCCATCATCGTCATATTAAACAGGTTAATAAAGATAATGTTAAATATTTCGTATAAGATATTGCATAGAAGGTTTACCCTGCAAAGCAAAACAAAGGAAATGGGCAGTAAAATGTTTCTGCTGTTCTTCTTTAAATGGTATTTGCGTATCATGTCATTGAGCTGTTCGCTCTGCGATCTGAGAAGACTCATTATCATTCCTCCCCATCATCGAGTCTCAGTCCATTCATGTGGACCTGCAGATTTGCTCCGCTTTAATCTGATTATCTTAAACGTGTTGCACAGCCAGAATCTCAGCAGTGAGATCTGTGGGTTTAGAGTCAGAGGGATGGTTGTCTTGCTCCAACATGCTGCTACATAACGAGAGTTACATTAATACAGAGGCTGGGAGGCCGGCGACCTTTCACAAATATCTGCTCCGGAGTGTGTGTGGTTTAAACCTCCTTTGGGAATAAAACCAGGGGGATAGGGCAGACTCCCACAGGACTGACGAAAGACTGCATCAACAACAACTCTGGCAGAGATGCATTTTGGATCACATTACACACACACTCAGCAGCAGGGAAAAAAACAAAAGCTATTTTTACATTCAGAAGCCATATGCTGCAGGAGCCACTCTTTATTTTATTACAGTTTGTTGTTGTTTGGTGTAAAGGCGGAGCTTCAGAAAGCTACCACTGAGACTGAGTGTGTCATAGAGATGCCAACAGTGTGTATATTAGAAAGCTGCTTGTTGTTTTGTTTGTCTTTTATTGGAGTGGGAGTACAAATGAGGATCAGTCCAAATCTTACATTTAATCCCGTTGGTGTTGTAAATATGAGTGGGGATTTAGAGAGGAAATTGCAAAGTAGGAACTAGGTCAGAAAATACGATTGTTTACGAAGACATTTGTTATAATTTGGAAGCATTTAACACCAAACTATTTACAATCAGCCACAAGATAAGATGAGCCCGCAAAAATGGGAAATGGAGTTGTTATTGCAGGGTGATTAGAATCAGATAAATAAAGAAAGTAAAGAATTATAATAAGAGAAAAAAAGAATAGAACTAAAGATATAAAAAAACATAGAGCTATTCAAATTAAAATTACAAGGCAAAGTGACTGTGCATATTTGATTAATTGCCGCAGAGTAAGCACTTAAATTCCGTCTAAATCAGGGCTGTCAACGTTAACGCTTTAAAGCTGGCTAGAAACTTTTACTTTAAAACAAATAACCGCAAATGAATCACATTCTTAACTTTGACACAAACTTCCTCAGAAACTACGTGAATTGCATCGACTGAAAAAACAAAAGTTGTATCCCCCTCAAAATAAAAGTTATGACCAGTATTTTAAACATCTTTTAATTGATTGACAACACTAATATCTCTCGCTCTCTCTCATTTAACAAATAATATTTGATTATCTAATGATTATTTGTGTTAATGTGGACATCTTTTATTTAGAGCAAAACAACATTTGGACATTAACATAGGATACGATAGGGTATACGAGATATACAAGGTGGACGTTTATACTTTAATATAACAACACAAAGTATAATAGAGCTGTGTAAAACAAAATTATAAATTGTAATAGACTGTTATAATTGAAGAAATAAGCTTTTAAATGTAGCAAAAGAAAGTGCTATTCAAATCTATATTTCAGAGTTTATGGCTCCTCATTGCTGTATTATAAGCACATACACTATAGTAAAAGCTCATGGACACACACACACACACACACACACACACACACACACACACACACACACACACACACACACACACACACACACACACACATTCACACACACACACACACACACACACACACACACACACACACACACACTCACACATTTTGTATTTGGACATTTGGTTCCTTGAGTTCGCTTGATTGCTCTTGTGGACCACAGAGTAACAGCGATTCAGCCACAGCTGTTGTAGCGTAAAGGACTTCCCGCTCTACTAAGTGGAATGATTCCTGAATACTATGTGTGATAGACAGCTGAGATTCAGAAATAAATCAGGAAATCATTCAGCAGGTAATACATGAATCTGTTATATGTTTCTAGGAAATGAAGTGTATCCTGATTTTAACGTTGTGTTGACAGCACAGCAGGTAAACACTTTTGTTCCTTGCTTTTACTGAATGATATTAAAAAAGCCTGTTCCTCGCACAAGGGTTTTTTGGGTGATTGTGGCTGTCATTGAAATCAGAAATATGTATTCCTTTTGGAGCATGAACAGCCAGTTAGATGGAAAAAAAGCGTTGTAAATAACATTCACATCCTAAAGTAGAGAGAAAAGTCCAAATTGGAGAAGTTTTATCCCCTGAGGAACATGAATGTGATCAGCATTTCTTCCACAAATTTGGCCAATGAAATCTGGATATTCAAACATCATATATAAGTTTAATTAAGTGTCATTTTGATGATGGTGTATAAGGGCCATTGTAGGTAAAAGATAAAATACACATCTTCAAATTCTGAAAACAAAGTCACAGATAAAATTGTAAATTCGTTATTTGTTGTTTTTTAGATTAAAGTGGAACAAGCAAAAGAAAAACACAAGCATTAAAGGAAAACAATTTAAACAATTATTTACTGAGACTTTAAAGTGTTACAAAAATCTGAAAATGTCTGAGATTAAAGAAAAATAAATCGGAAAGACCAACATCACTTGGCTTTGCATACTTGGATCAAACTCATTTCACCATAGTGCTTCAAGTGTGGCAAAACCCAGATTCACATGCCCAAAAGCCTTTTGCAATGAAAGCTGATGGCATAATTGCCTCTATCTGCAGAGCAATATTAATGTGCAGATTTTGCTCTGAAGGAGCTGATGTTCTGTGCTACCTTTTTTTTCTTTCAGCTGTTATCTCCCTGTTGTTTTTATCGTTCCAGAAACAACATGGCGACGTCCCTCCCTGTCAGCTGAGGTCCCACAGAGACCATTGGCACGACAGAGCTCCTCACCATATGGTAAATCTGGGCCTTTATTCTCTCAGCCATCCTCTTTTCAACACAGTTTCTAAAGGGAACTAACATACAAAACAAGACATCAGCACAAGAAGCAGCAAACTAAAAGAATAGAGGTTAAGGAAGTTAAGGAATGACAAATATAGAGAGCTAGTAATATCTGTATTCATTGCCAAATTGCTCTTTTCACTAAGATGTTTGCCACAGGTTATTCTTTTTCAACACAACTCCTCAGACACATGAAGCCTTTGGCATCCAGTCATCATCAGTAGTAATTTGTTTATTATCCTAAAAACCAGATTCCTTCAGCTGAGCAGTGAAACTGACACATTAGAATTAGTCACTGTGTGATTTCCAAGAGACTTAGACACATTTTCCCAAAAGCTTTTTTACAAATCCCTTGTAATACATTTCTCCGCTGCGTCCCACATTATCAAGAACCTCACTGGAGGAAATGTTACTAATGACTGGCTTATTATGTTTCAGCGCTGCCAGCATCCTCACTAACAGCATCTTAGCAGATAGCAGATGGTTTTCTTCTTTCTGCTGGCATGTGGCCCAAACACACTTAGAAGGAAAACGAGTCTGCTGCAGGGGGAGGTTGTCAGCATTCAACCAGACAAGTGCGATCCTCCTAAGAGAGGGAGAGACATCTAATTAAGGCCAGGTCTCCTCTCACCTCTGGAAAGGAAACTGGTGGAAAGAGCTAAATAGTCTGGCAGCATCTAAATCTCTGAACACTAGCCAAAGCATCACGTGTATATTGGCGTGTGGCAACATATGTACAAGTATGCATAGATCCAAAAGAGTCTTTTTTTTAACACTTGAAGCTTCAATGTTTGCTCTGTCTTTATATTTTAAGAAGTGGTCGCCCTTTAAAAAACTCTTTTGGGGAATAGATTAGTGCAGTAATGAGTCATAAAACCCAGAAATCAGTTAGCATTTTACCACTGATATGCCTGAAATATGGTCTTTGGTTGACAAGTTTAGAGATTTTATTTTTGTTTTTATTACCTACCAGTAAATGTCCAAAGCTTCTAAGGAGCTTGCTAACAAGTGACTGAATAAAGTACAAAACATCATCACAACGACACAGGTCTTCCTTTAGCTTAGCGTGGTGATGTGCAGCCATGCTACAGTGTAAAGTCATGTAGTTTGTGTTTAGCCGTAACATTAGCTTTTCACCTTCGAAGATTGCAATGACACTTCCAAAGTCAAAAAGTGTTGTTAATGTATGGAGACTGACCTGCTGAACAAACAAAGGAAGTATTATAAACGTGTGTTCTCCAACCAATTGAACGTGACATGCTAAGGGGCGGGACGTCACTAAGCAGTTGACCAATCACAACAGAGCCGGCCAGCTAACCAATCAGAGCAGACTGGGTTCTGGTTTCAGACTGAGGGTGAAAAGAGATGCTGCAGTATGGGAAAAATTAAGAGCTTTTTGAACATTAAAGCATGGAGACATGTCACAGTAGAGACATACAAATATGAACTGGAACATTAGCATAATAGGAACCCCTTTAAAAGATGCACATGAGAAACATCAATCTTCTCATCTCATCTATGTCTCATCTATGTCTCTGGGGGGAAAACTGAATTTGCATATTTACACAGATGTTGAGTGATCTGTTATTTTTATGATTGGGCTAAAAGCATGTCTGAAACCACTGAGTATTTCTCCATTTTCATTATAAAGCATTATAAAGCCCTCGCGGGGTAACATAATATCTGTTTCTCCTCGCTTTTGTGTGAATTTGACTTACTGTTGTTCTTGTCAGTCGCATGTGCCAGGGACCTGTGGATTTTTGCTGGTCATTAACCGAGGTCAACGAACGTCGTTCGTTTCTTAATGCCCATGAATGTTACTTTTAGTTGGCCTGGTTTTTCTACTTTGATCAGCGTCCGTGGATTTAAGATGTGGCCTAGGGGGTCACACTCTGTCGGCCTCACGTGTTTACCTTCAGCTGGAGATGGGACGAGTTGATATGCAGCGAGCAGACAGCTCATGAATCACAGACGATGAAGAACCATTAAGGGCCTAAAGCATGAAACCAGGGATGTTGGTGTTGCTACAGAGACGTTAAACCCTGGAGCGTGGTTCCTTAATGACATGCCTACAATATGTAAATACATTGGTGTGGGAAGAAAGCCTGAAATAAGAAAAAATGTAGTGAAAAACAAGATTCACCAAATGTCCATCTAACCCTTAAATTGCCACAAAGATAACATAAGCTGCATTAAATAGTCAATATGTGTTGTGCAAGGAACAAACCAGCATTAAGATGTCACATTTCAAGATCTCAGTAAAAATCTGACCTTTTCAATTTAATTGCCTCTGAAACGGTCCAGCTCTTCCCATCTGCTCAATTATGAGAAGTTATTTTACAAAAGCAAGATTCACTTTGATCAATAATATTTGTTTGTAATTTCTTTTATCCTCAGCCAACGGATGCCACAGCAGTTCAAAGAGCAGTCTGCACACAGAGGCCACTGATGTTGCTTTGAGGAGACCCACCATGAGCAAACAGGTATGCGGTGTGAATTGTCTGCAAAACCCAATGTCTTCGTTTCATTGATCCATCCCTACACCCCCACTTCCTCCTTATGTGCATTTTAATTCATCTGGATTTGCTGAATTTACTGATAGTGTTGCTTGTCTTGAGAAGACCGTCTTGTGTCTTCTTTGTGTCTTCAAACTCATCCGTTATGTCAGGTGCTTTGATTTGTATATTACAAGAAAATGAATTAGCTACATGATCTGATAATCTAGTCATTCAATTCAGGTTTCGTGCTGAAGGATTTAAACAAAGCAAGTTGTGGTTGTTGCAAACATGTGGTGCAGGTAAAAGATTCTAAGCCCAATTTGCACAAGCATTTGCAAATCTTCCTGAGCATGCTACACTAACATCCGCTGTCTCTGGAAAACCCTCGCTATACCAGCCCAAATCCATAGTGCTCAAAGAATGCAACCAGCAATGGATTCCATTCATCTACAGCCAATATTTTCATCTAATTGCCCATCCCTAAATCCAAGCTCCTTAAATTTGAAGTCTTGCTGCTTTTCTCTATTGTCCTTTTCCTGAGCGGCTTGAGTGCAAAAAGAGAAAATCGACACTTGCTTTCTCCCATGTGGGAACGGTTTCAGTTCACAATCTGTTATCAGCAGAGCAGCTCCGGCAGCTCCGGTGGACCCGGGCCAACGCCGATTATATGCCAACACACGTGACTAATTACGAGTCATATGAGGGCATACCGTGTCATGATCACACAGGAGAGTGTAGATGGACGGACAGTCGGTGCCATATGGGCGGCTGAGATTTGGACTCGCCTGTCAATAGTTTGTCAGTTTTGGAAAGGGGGCCTGCCAAAACTGTTGGGAGCACCGGGGCCGCGGATCGGGAAACCTGGACTTGGATAGTGTTGGTCAGAGCTGATGGCCGCCGCCATGTTTTGTTCAGCAAAGGTGAGAACGTGGTTCATGTGCCCGTTCGTGAATGTGACGGTTGTTAAAGCAGGTGGATGAGAAGGTGTGAGAGAAGCAGTGATCACGTGTGCCGTCGAAGCCGCTCCGCAGGCTGCTTGTGTTTGATGCCTCGGGTGAAGCGTTGACATATTAGAGAGATGCCGCCGCCTTGCACGCACACACGTACTGTGAACATGCATTCAGAACACATACATTAATATACACATATGTCAAATGTTGTGCATTATGTTGTCTCTGAATTTGCCTCCTCAGCACACTCTTACAACCCTGCGATTCTAAACACACATGTCTCCCAACACATGAACACACAATCAGAGAGCCTGCGTCTGATTGGCTGCTTGTTTCCCCTGCTGATCTCTTTCTCCTTCTCCTCCTACACCAGTTTCCCTCCCAATCGTAATCAGTCATTTAAATATGATCATTCAACCATTTCCATCAAACCAACCCCCACCACGCCTCCACCTCCATCACTTCTGCCGCCCCCTCCCACACTCTCATGCCTCCCGGGGGAAGGAGGTGAAGCAGGGATTGTGTAAATGAACCCCCTCCTCTCTCTCTTCCTCCTCTTCTTACTATTTCTTCTTTTCTCCACATCCTCGCCTTTTACGCTCCAGCATTTACATCCATGAGCTGGATCAGTGCTCTTTTCTCTCTCTCTGCATGGACATGGTGGGTGAGGGGTTTAGGTGAGGCAGGGTGAGGATGGAGGGGAAGCAGAGACCCCCTCGCAGGCAATTTCTATCTCCTTTGCAGCCTTCAACCCTTAAAACTCTTGTGACAGCAGCTTAACCGGAGGCTAGACTTCGTCACGCTCCCACAGCGGCCGCAGAATCCCCCTCCTCAGCCCCTTACGCTACCTTCCCAGCACTACACCTCCTCTCTTCTCCCCTCCCCTCCCCCCACCTCTTGCAACACGACTCCTCTCCACTCACTCTGTAGCTTGTGAGACTGAAGGCAGCCTCGGTGCGTGGAGGGAAAGAGAAAGAGAGAGGAGAGAGCGGTGAGGCTTTCCCAGCATAGAGAAGCAGCAGGAGGTGAGAGGGAGGATGATGGAAGCCAGCTTTGACACTGAGGAGAGTTTTGATGATCCCTCCTGTCTCGCCCCGCAGCCCCCCGGCTCCGTTTCACCGGCCAGGAGACAGATCAGGGAGGTCAAGGAGACCAAGATCACGGTAAGTACCCAGGAATAACTTAACTCTTCTTCTTTTTCTTCTTCTTCCTCCTCTGCTGTCTCTCAATCTCCAGAAATAAGTTCATCTTTCCTACTATCATCTGTTGACATCCTGTCCATGCTCACATCATAATGCATTATGGGTTCTTGTGGAGTAACACAGGACTCCCTGCATATTGGCTACCACATTAGTCTGAATTAAGAAGCTGCCCAGGAGTCTTGTACTCATTTCTGTCTCGCTGACTGACTGGCCTCGATCCATAATATTGATTTATTGCCTGTCAGTGATTAATTAATGCTCTCAAGACCCTGTAATGTGTTTACAATCTTTACTGAATATTAAATGAGGCTGATCAACAGATAGCTGTTGGTATTTTTAGACTAAGTTCAAGATCTCGGTCTCTGAGCATGTTTGTCACTGTTTCTCAGTGTGATTTTCCCCCTTGTTCTCCCCTCAAAGGGCTCCACATGTAACGTGCAGGGCAGCACAGGTCAAACAGCAGCGTTTGAGAAGTGAACACTTTGTGCCCTAGAGTATGAGGAAGTCCCCTTTAGCTTGTAGTAGTATTTGGGCTCATCTGTACTTGAGGCTTATGACAGAATATAGAAATGGGCTCTTTACGCGGCATACAGTGTCTTACAATGCACATATAGAAGCTGTTAGTTATGTAATCTGTAGGAGGGGGCCGTGTGGTGGTGGTGGGGGGAGGACAGGCAGACAAGAGCTGGTTTTGTGTCTCGCAGAGTCTGATTTTTGCACTTGCTGGGCTCACTGACCTGCTGCAGCCACGGGAGCCGTCAGTCTGGCTATTGTGAAAAGCCCAGCAGACCTGCATGAGATGCAGCAAGTCCAGTTTCCATGGTGACAAAAGCAATAGCACTGATTAATGGGTGTTGAAATGGAAAATACTGGGTGTGGGACTGAAGATGTACTGTTTGAAAGAATGTATCTCTTCTCTTTGTAAAGCCTTTTTGCCTTGTTGACTCTAAATGGGTCGAGTTGTAGTTAGGGTTATTGAATTCAACCTTTTATTCATTCTAGAGAGATCAATGAAAGGAAAACACAAAGGGATACTTACAGATAGAGAGGCCATTATTAAACAATAAAAGCCATTGAAAATGTCCAATTGGGTAAAATAATTTGATTCAAAATGAAAATTCAGTTATGGGAAATACCTATCTGCATTTAATGTAGATTTTTTAAGTTAATTCAGTAAAAGTTTATACAAACACTCAGAATGGATAGATCTTTTGATAGCTCAATTATGATAATTAACATGTACATTAATTACAGTTACAGGTTTGGAGACATTTTCTTTTTAAATATCTAAAAGGTAAAAGTGAACCCATTTTAAGGTACGTATTTTGTTCCAGGAGTCAAGTGCTTTTGAATAAATACATAAGTGTAATCTAGAGAATTGGCATTAAACTCATTTTTAGGTACATTTTTATTTTTGGGGAAATGCAGCCAATAAATGAGATACAAATATTCAGAGAACATTGCAGCAGTTTAAAGCGGGATGATATGTGAATATTAAGTATTTTCGCTGCAGCTCATGAAGATTAAACACACACACACAGCTGCTCGGATGACGTCAGTCCACAAAAGGTGTCTTTTTGTTCGCCACGGTGCACCTCGCATTACACAACCTTCCACAGTTGTCATGGAGACACACACATCCATGACTGTTGTAGGCAAAATGAACCCCCCGCTGGACGCCGAAGGCTTTTTATACATCAGATAGGATCCACTGTAACCTTGTTGTCACCTTCACACGGTGTGACCAATCAAAGCAAATGCAGTTTCTTTTTTCAGCTTTTAAAATATTTATTCACGTGCAGTTTGACTTGTTGCTATGCTGCGTGTGCTTCAGCACTCAGGGTGGGGTGGGGGGGGGATTAGCAGCTCGTTAAGACAGTCATCTGGGCTTGTTGGTGGGACTTGGACCGGGCCTTTGATTGGTCATTGAAGAAGATAAGGGAGGAATGCAGGGGGAATAGAGGCTTGTTATTGTGTGTGTGTGTGTGTGTGTGTGTGTGTGTGTGTGTGTGTGTGTGTGTGTGTGTGTGTGTGTGTGTGTGTGTGTGTGTGTGTGTGTGTGTGTGTGTGTGTGTGTGTGTGTGTGTGTGTGTGTGTGTGTGGGGGGTTGTCTTTTACAGCAAAAGTAATTTGTCTCTTAGCAACAGCAGCAGAGCATCTCACAGTCACATTTGCTGAAATGCTCTGCTCAGATATGGATTTGTTTCTGCCGTTTGTTCGACAGCCGAACACATCTGTCTCGTGGGCCTCGTCTTTCAACTGTGTCATGCATTTTTATTTTCTGTGTTCAGCAAAGGAAAAACAAATAAATAAGGGAAAAGAAACATAAAAATGAGTAATGATACAACCATTGCCTGTAGCCTGGATACGAAACCCTCATGAGAATTGAATGTTTATGAATGCTTTGTGAGGACAAAATGGGCCAATTCACTTCAACGAACTGCACTCTTTAGAAGCAAATGTCCAAAAATAAGATCTTGTTAGTCAAAATAATTACTACTTATTATTTTGCAACTACTTCCTCATTTTTTTAGCTTAACTTATTCATCATTTTGAGACATTAGGTCATAATTTGGAGACAACAAGTCCTTATTTCAGGAAAAATGGGTAATTATCTAAAGATAACAAGTCCTTTTTTTGAGATATTGTCATTATCTTGAGATACTACATCATTTTATTGAGATATTAATTAATTATCTTGAGATATTAAGACGTTATCTTGAGATACATTTCCTTATTACGAGGTATTTATTTATTGTTTTGTGATACTTTGTCATTTATTTCGAGATATTAAGTCATTATTTGGAGATACTTAGCCATGATGTCAGGAAAGTTTCTCATTATAATATCTCAGCAGACCTTTATTTCATTACAATGGCGGAAATGAGCTTGCATGGCACTCTCATATTTGTTTTCCAGCTCTGTTTCGTGTTAAGCTGTAGCATTAGATGAAATATGGCACTGAAACATCCAAGTCCAACAGCCTGACCTCAGATCCCTCCAAAGGATTTATGACATGCTGAAGGTAATCTATATTAATATTTTATTCCCGGACCCTGGAGCACATCACTAAGCAGCCATAAAGGAGCAGTAAGTTAGCCCGACAGCGTTCCTTTAGATAAATGGCCTCATTTTCTGCTGAGTGTGAGAGGCAGATAAACAACAGTCATGATAGATGTGCGGCCAGTGTAATGGAAAATCTGGTGTCCGTGACAATCAGTATGATCTCTGAGGCAGAAAATGAACAAAGTGACTGCTCGGCACATGGAGTAAATCTCCCTTTTGTTCTTTAGACTGTAGTGTTACTGTGCCCTCTTCTTTATTAGCTGCTTACAGTCTTATCATTACGCCTGTTTGGCAAGTAGCCATATCAGTATTTCCTGTGGATTATTTACTGATTATATAACGCAGAAAGAGTGTTCCTCATCTCTTTTTGAAGTTGTTTATTGAAAGCTGTTCAGCTGAAGTGCTGCGGTGGCAGTGCAGAGAATAAAGCTGCTGATGTCGAGTGTTTATTGGAAGTTTTCAAGCTCAATATTTGTGATGTTGAAAGCTGCTGAGTTTAATGCAAAACTGCACCCAGTTTATCATCATGAATGTACACTGTGGGGCTGTCACAGAGAAAAATCGCAGAAACACAGATGTTGTAAATTAAAGTTACATTTTTAATAATAAATACGCTGTTAGCCACATAAATGGACATGAAGAGGACATATGCTCATTTTCAGATTCATATTTGTATTTTGTGCATCTAATGTGACAGTTTTACTTGCATGTTTAAGTACTTGTAACTTCTCCTCATACTCCCTGTCCTGCTCCTCTTTTCACCCTGTGTCTGAAATCAGAGCCCAGTTTGCTCTGATTGGTTAGCTGGCCAGCTTTATTGTGATTGGTCAACCGCTTAGAGATGTCCCGTCCCTTAGCCTATCACATACAATGAAGTGTGATTGTTAAAAAGTGATGTCAATATGTTGTGGAAGGAAACAAAGGAGTCCAATGGAGGCGTTTTAGGCAGAGGGGGGAGTGTGTGTGAGAGAAACTCCCTCCGGAGGGGGTTTTGGGATTTTAGCCTTTGCAGACCATTTACATGCACAAAAACCTGTAGAACACACTACAGAAAGTGTTATTAAAGTGTTATCACCACCTATTTTCCCTATTTTAGCTTTGTTTCCTGCAACACCTTGATTTGTCAGATAGACTATCTTGGTTAAGTTTAATAATGGGTCAGGAGGTTTTTCTTTATCAACTAAAACATGTATCATTGTAGGAAGACATTCCAGTCCAAAGAGCTTTGCTTGTCCAGCGACCCGCCCATTAACAAACAACCCAAAGACAAGGAGTGACTATCAAAGAGAGTAAATGTAAGATAATTGATTTTCAGATGAGGACAGAAACGTGTGGATGACAGCCCGATGACAGATAATGTTAAATGGTGTGTAAAATGCTGCTCAAAAAGCCAATATGTTCATATCTGTGTGTTACTGACTGTAGTTTCTCTCTTCACAAATCCCTATTTTTATATTGGCATGACATTACATTCCCTACTTCAAAATAGATGCTTATTCTGTATGCTGGATATATATAGGCAACTGTTTGCTTAGCTATATTACTGTAAGTGATAATGCTGTTTGTCTCTGTTGTGTTTACAATAACAATGTGTCAAAGGACAATGTGAAAGAGGTTGTTACTTAGTCGTAACAAACAGTGAATTTCAGTTCATTAATTATCTGTCCGACCCACAACTTTAATCTTGGGGTCCACTCTTAGCCCTTTCATGCATTGTTTCTAGAAACAAATAGCTTAAGAACACACTGTACATAGTGTATATAGTATATATTGTTCAGCAGTGAATAGCAAACATGATTCCTAATGAATTATCATGACCTCCAGAATGCTGGATGTGTAAACTAGCAGCTACTTGCAAAACAAATTAACACATGTTATGTGGTGAATGTCACCACAATACTAGATCATAAGTCTGAAAATGTAGTAACACAAAGAGTAAGTATATATTGTCTTCCATTTTTGGTATTGTAATATGACGTAAGTGTTGTCTATTATTGGCTTACATTTAAATATAAGTAATAGCATTTATCTAATTCATCAGTCCCACTTATTATATCAACATAACTGATGATTATTTGTTGAAAAAAATGTATAGTGGTGTAAAAGCACCGATTTGCCTACAATACTGTCACAATATCAAGGAATTTGGAAAAATGTGTCATGATATATGATTTGATCACCAAGCCCTATTGTGTATCGAGCTCCTATATAAGGGTTTCATATGACCTGCAACTCCCAACCACTACAACAAACCTGCCTCTCTCTTCTTCAGTCTCCTGCTTCCCTTTAGTATTTTTCATTAAGCATCACACAAAGCATAATTTGTTAAAAATACTGATTGTTTTTGACAATTTAATCTATTTCTCTAACACCTCTTCATTGGCAAGAAAAGCAGAATGAAGCAGTTCATCTGAGGCAGCTGGTGAACGCTGCATGTTTTTCTTCAGTGTGTGTGAGAGCAGCACAGCACTGAGATCATGCGGTGAGCACTGTGACTCAGTGTGTTTCTCTTCTGTGGTGGATAGGGCATCCTGTCTGGATGTCCGTGTAGTTTGCAGCAGTGGCTCACATGGCACAGAGGGTTTTCTTGCCGTGCCAGGAGGGAGGGCTCACAGATGGTGAACATTACATAATTGCAGCCCCAGGAGTAATTGAAGACGCTGCGGACCATGGAGTCTGTATTCAGGCTGAGTGCTGGGGGTGTTTATCTGCTACGTCACACATTTTGTGTTTTTTGGGAGAGGACAGGGTCTCTCTGTTTCTCCCCCTGAAGCCTAAAAAGCTCACCTTCTGGATGGCCAACATATGTATGTTTATCCAGGCCTTACCCTCTTCCTCTCATTTGCACGATCCAAATGCACTTGTGGAATCAGTACTCATATCTACTCAAGTAAAAGCACAAATATCTTTGCCATAACTTTTATTGAAACGTCGGCTAAGTTGATCAGTTCAGAATTCAAACAGCAGATTAACATCTGATCCATAGCAATGAAGCCAACCTTAGTTGTATTTACTTAAAATAACAATAAACTGTATATTTACCGTCGCTTTCATATAAAAACGTACTCAGAAAGTGCGTAATAATAAGGAAAGAAGACAAAATTAACATAAATCCAGGGATGGAATGTCAAAGTAATGAAAAATAGGGTTAAATAAAAACATAACATGAAATCCTTACCCATACTGCAGCACGCACACATACCATATAGTGTTATCAGTTAAAATTGCAGCAGCATAACTAGTAACTGGCTACTAAATAAATGTAGTGCAGTAGAACTAATTCCCCAAATGTAATGAAGTAGAATAATGATGTAGCAGAAAATGGAAACACTCAATTACTTTTTATAACTGTATTTAAATACAGCACTTAAGTAAAAGTTATTTGTCCAAAGTCAGTAACTGTCCAAATGAAACCTAGTTCTTTTTCCTTACTCTCCTAGAAACATGACTTCCTCTTCTCCTGTCCTGACTCCTCGCAGATCTGCTATTTATCTTCTGTACTTTTCTCAGTTAGATCGCTTCTCTCTGTCATCTCTGTATTTCCTCTCTTTGCTTCAGATCAACTGTGTGACTTTCCCTCTGCCTGGAGAAGGTCCGGAGCAGCAGCTCCTCAAGCCCAACGAATGGAGCTACTGCGACTACTTCTGGGTGAGTTCTGCTGAACATATATATATAGTCTTCTGAAATCCATGAAAAGCATTGAGTAGATGTGACCACACAGGCAGTGCATACAGTACACCTTAAATGATAAATTAGCTGGGTCAGTATATACTGTATATATATATATATAGCTTATTGCACGTATCCGCATGAATGCAATCAATAATTAACTAGACGCTGCTCTACAGAAAGCTAAAGGTATGTTGGAGGTACTTTAGAAACAGGGGTGCTGTTACATAGAGCACGGGCAAGGCCCAGGAGCACTGCCTTCAGCTACCAAACCACACATTTACTTCAACAGATTGAGACTTGAACCAGCAACCCTTGGTTCCCAAGCCTAGTCCCTAAAGACTGACTATATGCCCCCCATTAACCAAACTATAAGGCACCAATTCTAAATAACAAAACCGATGTTCCTCTGTTCACTACCAGGGTTTTGTCAACCCTTTTACTTTCGGCGTGCGGCCTCGTACCGAAATGCAGATTTCCCCCGTAAAATGTTAGTGATGCAAGAAAACAAGTTTTCTATTTATCAAAAACGGTATAATCACTCCCAAAATCGCGTCGAATAGAGCGTCAGGCGGCAGAGACAGCTTTGTTTTTACGGAGAATAAATAGGGGATGGATGTCCGGTGGGTCTGCCGGTGGACGAGGGGCAGGCAGCAGGCTTACACTGAAACTGAGATTTCTGAATTAGTTTCTTCTTTTTTCTGAAGAGGAAGTGACGAAACAGTAAATCTGGATTTATTTGTTGTCTGAGGAGCAAGACTCAGCAGCTTTAAGACAGGAAGAAACTATTATTTTCCGCTTCGCTCGAATGCTCTATCTTCGCCGGGGGTGGCGCTAGTGCCCTAAAACTATATTTTTCTCCCGGAACCCCTGACTACATAAAATGCTTTGTGTATTGGTCCACCTTCCGAAACCCCAATTATAGTACACAAGTTATAATTAATATAGTTAAATATAAAATAGTTTTAGTGACATAATAGCCATTTGTGCTTCAAAACAAATGGCAAAAGACTATGATATTTCACTCAGAGATTTTTTTAAGTGGATCTAAACTGATCCTAAATATATAGCTATCCCTTTTCTGTTCACTTCAGTTTCTTACTAACATTACATTTTAGAGACAAAATGTGTTTTTTAACAGAACACTGAAAGCTACAGAAATGCAACTTAAAACACCATCATTTCTGTTTATTTATTGCAGGTATTGTCGTTCAAACATACTATTGCATATTTTCTTCATATTGTGTATAGCCTTACTGCCTGCCCACCACAAAAGCTCCAGACTGCTCCTGTCAACACGTTATGTTGACCTTTTAGAACATATCTCTGCTGGTAAATGTAAAGTGCTGCTGAAGCTAAAAGCTTACATTAAATTATGCGACTAAGAACAGCAATGTGAATAGAAAACAAATACAAATACAATTGGCTTTCATGTTGGATCGACCTGCTTCTCTGCAAACACAGCGATCATCACGCTCTAAATGTCTCCCTAGTGGCTGCTGTAATTTTTACTTTCCATAAATTTCCATCCTGAATTAGATTTGTATTGAAAAAGTCTTCAGTGTGCATAATTAAGTGAAATCTGATGCCTACTTCCTGCTTCTTTATTGCTGTTTGGCTCCTAGATTGGGGCCTTAAGTGTCACTGCTGTGTCTCATGTCTTGTGCGTCCACTGACCGGCTGCCCAGAGTTGCTTTTTGAAATGAATCTGCCTCGGTCCCTCATCAGTCCTGTCACAGACAGACATGACACAGTGCTGCACATCCCCTCAGAAACACACACACAATACACGTCCATCCATCAGGGGATTGACACATACACACACCAACGCATGTCCTCCTTGACATACACCAGTGTGAGTCACGCATAAACAACACAGAGGCGTCATTCTGTAGCGCTGATGCTTTTGAATGATGCTCTCCTCCTCCTCATCTTCAGACCGACAAGAAAGACCCTCAGGGGACGACCTCAGTGGCGGGCTTCGAGGTCCTTCTGCAGAAGCAGCTGAAGGGCAAACAGATGCAGAAGGAGATGTCCGAGTTTATCCATGAGAGGTAACCATTTCATTTCAGATGATACACACAAAACAGAGAGGCTTAAACCTTCTGCCTCACTTTAAATAAATACAAAACTGCTCGGATGTCCAGAAAGGTCCACTTGAATAAACTGACAGTTATATCTGTAAAATAAAATAATTATAATTAAATTCATAAAGAACCATTTAAGATACAGAAACATCTCATTGTGCTTGTCATAAAGGGGACAAAATCAGAGAACAGCATTAAAAAACTGGTCAGTCTACAACAAGTTTGTATATGAAGTATTTTTTACTCTTTGAATGGAAATTTGTTTGCCAGAAGACAACACACCAGCAATATTGAAATATACAATACTGTTTTTTTTGTTGTGAAAGTTTATGTAAAATGTCTAAATGTAAACTTATTTTTAATGGATTTGAATCCAGTTTTCTAATTCCAGTAACAATTCAACACACCTACACGGTTCATGTTGTTAGAGAAATCAATGAAAGCACCTTCTTGGTTCAATAGAGCTGTCAGGGTTTTATCTCTGCATTATCAACATCAGTTGTTTTAAACTCAGAATGCTTTTGTCTTTGAGGTGAAACTATGGAAACTGAAAGTTAAGAGTTACAAAATAAATCAGTGAATCCAAGTATTTATGTCCAATTGGTTGCTTATTATTACAGTTACCTGGAACACTTTTATGTGGTAGTCAGGGTTGATCCAATAACTCATCAAATAAAAAAGGGAATACATTATTATTACTTTTAAAAATAATAATGCCCTTTGAATTTACATTTTCTATGGGATAAGAGTTACACATTTTATTAAAAAAATGTACGTTTGTGTAGACACGATTTGTAAATGAAACAAAAGAGGATTTTGAATAAAAGATAATCGACTGGAATAAAAAAAAAAGTGAAATTCTTATTGGCCACAATTGCAAATGGTGCTTCTTTACCAAAATTGTGTATATGGAGCGTATGAAATCCTTTTAAAGGTGGCTTTACACACTGACATGATCAGTTAAAAAGGATTTTATAGCAGCAATCAATGCTTGCATCCTGTCATTAAAGGGCCTATAGATCTCAGCATGGCACGCTGAATATGAATGAAATGCTTAAATTCCCACTGAATCTGAAACAGCTTTTAGAAAGACAACATCAGGAGTTGAAACTTTTACATCCGATCTCACGCCTTTCTATATAATTAGCCCCACCCACCTGTACAAAAGCTCCATTCCCACTCTAGCCCGAGTCGTGGGACGTTAATGAGGGTTCTTCTTCTCTGCATGAAGTCGCAGGATTGGTTTAAGATTCTGCAGTCTAACAATATCCTTTAGTAGGATTTCTCCTCAGCACTGACCTTTTGTTTCGTTGTGTTCCTTGCTGCTGCGGAGTATCCAAACACTGAGTCAAAGAATTGGCCTCCTGACCTTCTTTAGGTGACAGATTCACTCATGTGTGGATGGTAAATGTGAGAACCGTGCAGGAAGTGAATGTCACAGAGAGCAACAACATGGATACTCTAGATGAACGTCCCTTAGGGAAGATATGAGCACACTTCAATCTCTGAAATGTGCTTTTCTGTAAGATACTGCTGAGTTTTTTCACACGTACAGTAAGGTTATTCATGAAATGGATTTCCGCCTTTTGCAGCAAATTGTGAAGCAGAAGTAAGTGCATAGGCTATCAAATTTTGACATAATTAATGCAAAATAAAAGTAGAAAAAAAATAGGATTTATTAGTCAAATGTATAACGCACTTAATGAACAACAAATAATAAATAAATAAGATGATTGGCAAATATCAAACTGGTTTGTTCATTCATGTGTATATGATTTTTTTATTGGGAACTTTTTGGGAGTAAATTATATGTTCTTATACTGTTTATTTTCCTTTTTATTGTAAACATGTAATGACGTTTCTACAAAAAAAATACACTGTGTTTGCATTTTTTACTTCATTAGTTATATATTAATATATAAATAAATTCTAGAAACTAATACATGTATAAGCTGGACGTGTAATAAGCTCTGGCATCATCCTACGCTTTTGTCATCAATTCCTAAGTAATGACTTATTATCTTTCATAATATTTTTATTTGTATTTGAGTTCAGAACAACAGCAAAAAACTATATATTTATTTCTGTTGTTCTGCTGCAGTGCACCTTTGAAATGATGTGCGTAAAAGCATTTTACCACCTCGCTGAAGCAGCTTGTGTTCTCCCTTGAGTCACGCAGCTCTTCTCACTCTTTCTGTTTCAGGATAAAGATTGAAGAAGAGTATGCCAAGAATCTCTCCAAGCTGTCTCTGAGCCCCCTGGCAGCGCAGGAGGAAGGGTGAGTTCTGTAAACAGAAGCTGTGACACCAACGGGTGTGCAGCTCTAACACTCCCTCTGCACAACACCATGCAGTACCCAGGCTTAGCAATTACACAACTGTGTGTATAAATAGAGATTTCAAAATAGACTTAGTCCCTCTCTACTTTCTCTGTTTGATTCAGAGTGAATGTTTTTTTTTTTCTGTCAGGAAATCGACACTGAAAGCTTTGAGCAGATTTCAAAATTCATAGACAACAAAAATGAGGCTTGGCTGGAGAAGCAGGGCTTTTGGTTGCTCTCCAGCTCCGGAGATTCCTCCAATACAGAACAGTTATTGCTTGGCTGAATGAACCTAATGGAGAAACGTATCCGAGGTTAGATATTGATTGTATTTGGGCAGAGATTGCCTTTATGAGAGAAACAGTTGTGAAATGGTGAGCTTTAGGGGATGACATTGCCTGAAATGTTCCACGGGCTCAGTAGTCGAACCTGCTTACCCTAGCAGCGGACACTGCATATAGAGCCACTGGATAGCTCAGTTAGAGATGGCGGCCCAACTACAAACTATTTTACACAACTAAAAAGTAACTGATTAGTACAATATTTCCCCAAAAATGTAACGTAGTTAAAGTAAAAGGTGTCATGACGGAAAAACTGATGGAAGCACAAGTGTCTACAATGTTACTTAAGTGCAGTACTTGCTGGAAACAAAACCCATTAACTACATTTTTAGTTAAAAGCTAAATTGTGTCTTTATCTGCTTTACTGAAACCAGGCATTGTCTCCAAAAGTCAGTATATAAACTGCATTATTTTTTTGTGCCTCACATCCACTGCAGTACTTCACAACATTTTGGTTAAAATTGAAATGATGAGTTTGGTATCATCGGGATTCATTTGACATTGATGTTCCCTCAGGACTCTGGGAGAGGCGTGGACTCAGCTGAAGAAGAGTCTTCATGATGAAGCTGAAGTCCACCTCAAGTTCTCCAACAAGGTAATGTCTGCTCAGGACAATGGTGCAGGAAATGCATTTATATCAATCTCATGTAGACGAGAATTTTTTTAAATAATTGGTATCAATTAAATAAATGAAAAAACTTATTTTCTCTGACATATATTTTAGTAAACTGCATGTCTTTGGGTTTGTCAAGTTAAGCAAGAAATATGAAGAATACACCTCCAGCTCTGGTATATTCTAATTTTCTTTTCCTACCAATTATTTATTGGTTTAAGTTTAATAACAGTTAGTAAAAACCTTAAAAGCGAATAAATAACTTTTACCTGGGTGCATCAAATAGTATAAACATTAAATAATATCTGTTTGCATTTGCTTTATTTATTTATAATGAATTAATCAAAAGTAAATGTTATTATAAATATATATTTTTTTATGACTAGGATCTGAGAAATGTACGAGAACAATTTGGCTTTAAAATATGATAAAGTGTGAATTTATGACAGCTTATGCATTCTCAAGGGGGATACGAGATGAAATGCATCGTAACCTGGAATAAATTTAAGGACTTCTCAAGGTTCAAATGTTTCGGATAATTTGGTTGTTGGGATAATGTACACTAATCAATAACATACATAACAAAGGTCCCCTTTTGAGACATTTAAAGGGAGAAATGTTACAAATTAAACATTTAAGAAAACCCTTGGCTTAAAAGCTCTCTAAATCACAACATTTAAGAGTCCTCTTTCAACTCTGTGTGGATGCCCTTGGTGTGCAGTTTTCTGCCCCTTCAGGTCAGGTGTTAAATGTTTTCAATCATCTGTAGTAATGGACACTTGATCTGACCATGTCCCGAGGTGTCGGCGCTCGTTTACCTCAACCTTGTCGACGCTCACCGAAGAAAACGACCTGTCGGCGCTCTGATTACCAGCCATGCAGAAACCGCACTGTGGCATCAGATGGAACCTTAAATAACGCTGCGGCCGCCTCGCAGCTCTTCAGTAGCCCTCTGTTGTCTGATTAATTAGTTACGTGTTGTGACGAGCCCCCACCCAGGGCAGTGCAGCCTCCGCCATGCTCCACCAGTGCTCTGACACTCTGCTTCATTATGAGATGGGTGAGGGGAAGGTAATGCGTGGTCAGGCAGGGAATGAGATAGTCTTATCAAGTCTTATCAAGCCTGCAGAAGCGCCGGCTGATGCTGTAATAAGCTACGTTTTGTCTTCCAGCTCTGGCATTTGCACTAGATTAGCATTCTGTGAGCAAAGCCAACACCGCTGACAGTAATGTGTAGTTTATTGAAGTGTCATAAAAAAAAACATTTTTCATACAATTGGACACGAAACGTTGATGGAAGAAATGGAAACGGAGAACCCAAGTGTAATCACATCCCTTTATGGTGATGGATGTGCATTTGTAGAACAGGGTTTATGAGAGTAATGACGATGAGGACTTTCATTTTAATGACGGTCTGTTCAGTCACAAGAGTATTGCAAATAGGCTGTCTCTTGAAGTATTCCAGGAAAAGGCATCACTATAGGAAAATTAGTCCCCAGTTCCAACACCCACTAATAAGTAAAGGGTCTGCCAATTAGAAAAAGACATTGTTTGAAAGAGGTTTTTAAAAACTAAAAGGCATTGTAACAACAGATGTATTAATTGTCAGAGAAAAAAAAAACAGTGCAAAGGTTCAGTCAGTTACAAAAAATGATGAAATAGTAGTCATGAGTTGGACCTAAACAATGTATCTGCAAAATAACTCTTACTGTAAGTTAATCTACAATAGTACTTTGGATATGGATTTATGTTTTCAAACTATTAACAAAAATAATATTTAGGTGACATTATTTAATTACAGGTGTGTGGTGTGCGTATTACTTGTTCTCAAAGACATTATATGGTCTTTAAACTGTTGCTTTTATAAAAGCAACTTACATACACTTCGATATCGTAGACGTGTCAGGTTAAGTGTCCTGCCAGAGGAGACTTAAGATATCTTGAGATATTGACTGCAGGGGATCGAACTACTGACCCTCTTATTGACATCCATGTAACCCCTGAGCCAAAGCCAGTCATAATATAGAAAAAATATATGCTGTTTGTCTTTTGGATCCTCTACATAATGGATTGGGTCCTTTGCCCATGCTACACCCTTTCACCAAGTTTTAGATAATATTTCTTTCCCGGTATTCTCCTGTAATGGAAGGGATGATTTTTTTATTTTAAGATTCAACCAGCAGCAACTGCACATATTTTATTTTATTTTTACGGCTATACCTATACTTCATCCATATTCAATGTAAATAACGCTATATTTTAATGTTATTATATTTTTTATCATTTATAATTTTTATGTATGTATGTTTATGTATGCCCCAAAAACACCAACACAGATTCCTCGTATGTGTTAACCTACTTGGTAATAAATCTGATTCTGATTTGATGAGTGATTTTTTTCCGTCCAGCTCCACTCTGAGGTAGAAAAGCCCTTGCTGACGTTCAGATGCGAAAACTTCAAGAAGGATCTGAAAAAATATGACCATCACATCGCCGACCTCCGGAAGCAGCTGGCGAGTCGCTATGCAAGTGTGGAGAAGGTATGGAGCTACGTGATCACACATTATGAAATTAAAACGATACAAATACAGCGCACGGAAATGGAAACGATAGTATTTGCACACACACCGTTTACCCTCTTTCCTCCAATTGGTTCATACATTGAAAAAATGAATCTCCAAACATTGAAAGTTTAGTTGCACATCAGTGTTTGTCTACATTTGAAGCTTACATAATAAAAGAGCTTCAGTACCGCCTACACCTGGAACATATCGGTACTTTCATGCTGCTACCCACAGATAAAATCCTTCCATGAATGAACTTCTTTCACCTGAACACAATTGCACACTACTGTTCTTTTATTTAAAGTTTGGGGATTTTCTAGTGAAATAAATGCATGTTGTGATGTGTTGTCATTATGTTGACGATGTGTGCTAATGCGCACTTTTCCGCCTTCAAGATTTTAATAATGTATACTGACAAATGTACAGCACTTCGATTAAGGTTTCCTTATGCAGATATTCAAAATATGTATGAATAATAGATCAGAATACTGTGGAGCAAGATCAATCTGTATTTTGCTTCACATGTATGCAGTAAATCTAATGCTGACACATTTACTTATTAAAATAATGCTTTTTTCAGGCTAATTAGCCAAAAACAGGCTTCTCATTTCTAGACAGCAATCGTCCTTTTTCACATTTAACTTGGATTTTAGAAAGAGACATGATAGAAGTGAACACTCAGTAGGTTAGAGCCATTTTACTTTGATAATATTCTTATTGTTTGAGTATTTACCAAATAGTTTTGATTAAATCTACTTCATTACTTGTTTTTGTTCATCAAACTTAGATTTCAAGTCTTTCGGTTTTCCCGTAATTGCTAAACCGAGGTGGAAAGCAACTAAGTACATTTACTCAAGTCCTGTACTGAAGTACCATTTTGAGGTACTTTAATTAAGTATTTACCTTTTATGCTACTTTGTACTTCTACTCCAATACAATTCAGAAAATGTAGTAAATGGTGTACTTTTACTCCACCACATTTATTTAATTCAAACTCTTTTTGTGACTTTTTGAATGGAGGAAGTTCCTGTTGATTGTTTATGTTTATGCGCCTGGATTTACTAAATAAATATTAAGTAATGCAACTTTACATCAATCTCCGTATTTGTTCGGAGACAAATAGAAGCGAGTCTGAACCCACAACCCCCAACAAAGGACAGTGGCTTTTATTTTTCAAATCAACTAAAACGCCACAACACACTTCATTTGCACTTTCATGAAGCAGGACATTTTCATTCAGCATTTACAGTTTATCACTGGACTTTATACCAGCTATAAAAATGATTTACAGCAATAAATACACCTTTGGCTCCATCTGTGCTTCACGGCATCAGTGGGTTGAAGCTCGGCTGCATCCCACACGTTTTTCTCTGTTGTTGCCTCTTAAAACAAGACATTTTCTTGGCATCACTGTTGCTGCATGTTTACTTTTCTAACACTGTTCCACCAGTGGGGCCTCAGGAATGAATAGGAGGAAAGGCTCATTGATACGGATTAAGGAAAGATTAAAGGATGAGATGACAAACATGAAAAGGCCTTAATGACTCCTGTACATGTAGGAACAGTAAATCTGAGGATTATGCTGAATGACTCATTGTTTCTATGTTCACACATCCCACTAAATATGAATATGTGTGTGATGCGCTGTAGTCCCGTAGAGCTCTGGCAGACCGGCAGAAAGATCTGGAGGTGAAGACCCAGCAGCTGGAGATTAAAATCAGCAACAAGACGGAGGAGGACATCAAGAAGGCTCGGCGGAAATCTACACAAGCAGGTCGGAAGTCAAAGAGTTTCATATGTTTATAGGAGCCAGTCCCAGAAGCCATGATGAGAGCCCGGTGTTACACCGAATAACTGCGCTTAGACACAAGGCAAAAACTCTATTCGCATCTGTTCCTTTGTGTTTTTACACAATGTGCTTTTTTTTGGTCTGTTAACTGTCTGGTAAGTCCAAGAATCCTACAGATCTTAAAATTATTTTAAGGGGCCCTGTGCTTTTGGGGTTTTCCCTTTCCTCTAGTATGTCACTTGGTTTTTTTGCCTGAAAAAAACCCTGAAACGCCTCCATTTGACTCCTTTGTTTACTTCTGTAACATAGTGACATCACTGTGTAACACTCACACTTCTATTGGCTAGCGCTCCAACACATTGTATATGATAGGCTAAGGGAGGAACATCTCTAAGAGATTGACCAATCACAACAGAGCAGGCCAGCTAACCAATCAGAGCAGACTGAGCTCTGGTTTCAGACAGAGGGTGAAAAGAGTTGCTGCAACACAGAACCTGAACATGAACATGAGCAGAATATGTCCTCTTTAAAGACATATAATGGATTAAATGGTTAAAAATAAGGTTTGAATTGGTATGAATATGTTCTTTCAAAACTTAGGAATGCTCAAACATGACAAGTATGATGTAGTGATTTATACATTTTAGTTGACATTGCTTGTTTAAAAATAATCTACTAAATGTATGTAGCATTAACATCACCGAGATCTGGATAGTTGAATATTTTGTAGTTTTTAAATTTACGAGTGAATTTATAAATTCTTCAAATCCAAAATCTAGGTTGCCTTAAGCTGTAGGAAGTCCCCATCTATTGTCCATTGAGGTAACACAATGCAGAGTAGATGTTTGTGGCGTCATTAACGGAAGAAAAAAATCACAGGCAGTTATCCCTTAAAATTAATGTCTTTATGAGGTGATACTTCTCTTATCATTCTTAGCATTTGATATATTTAAATATGTGAAGGAAAATGTGGTTTTGTATCTTATTATTAGTTTAAATTGGAGCAACTGGAAGAACAAGCACAGCAAAAGACACGTCCTAGCTGAGATACTCTTTGACATTTTAATAAGATGAGTTCATGTTGTAGTTGTTCTGCTCAGGCTTCATCAGAAAGAGAAAGACACTGTGGGAATGTATCATTTCCTTGCTTCTCTCTTCGTCTCAGTAGATTAGTCACAGTCCACAGCAGTAATCAATAGCGTCCACAGTTACAGTTGAATTATGGCGGCCCTGTGTTGGTGATCAGCGCCACTGCCTCAAGGTTGGAACAAATGTCATCACGGCTCGCTGCATCCACACAGGGATGTTTTCACCTTCACAGAGAGAATACTAATAAGATTCAGGCATGTTCTTATATCTGAGACCGTGAGACGTCTTCAGGTTTCAGGATTTACAGAGTTGAAATATTATGGAATATACCGTAATATGTTTTTTTTTTAAGAACTAAGAGACATGATTTGTGAAAAAGCAATCCAGTAGTTTTTATAGCTTGGTTTCTACTATAAGAACAGCCATGATAACAGTTTCATGTTCACATGAAATGATTCATCTTTGAATCAGTGAAGCGTGAATTCTGAGCGCCCTCTGCTGGTCCGTAAAGGTTTTGCATGTGTACCATTGATCATTTAAACTACTACTATTAAAGAAAAAACAATGTTTGATGAAATATACAGTTGATTCAGTGTTTACATTTAATATTTTTGTGATCTACAGCAGAACAAATCATCAGAAACAATCATGCAACAGTAATATAAATCAAGACACATCATATGTAATAGTAAAACACTGCCAGGGGATGTTTAACCACACAATCAATATTTCATACTTCAGGTAGTTCAACTATATTTACTACTGATTACAGATGACAGGAGCAAATATACTTTGGTTTGTCTTTCTTGTAGTATTTTCAGTTTTTCACTATGGTGGAGGACTCTTAATTCAAGGACAAAGGTTCTGAATAATTCTTCCACCACTGGAAGTAAATGCTGATCGTTCACATTGTTAGAATCGCTTTATGCTGCCCGTCTCACAATAGTTCAAAAATGTTTGGATGAAGACCCACCTGATATTTTAGCATAGTTTGAAAATGTTTTGTCCATTTTGCCGTTGGATAGTATATCACATGTTTTAACAGGTACTCTTGATGATTTTGTAAGGGACTGGCCCCCAATAGCTCTATACATGAAAGAGTGTCGTCTATTTTTGTTCTGTGTTTTTTGATATGTTTTGTCTTAAGAGTAGGTCTTGGAATTGTAAAAATGTGATCATGTTATACTGATTGTTGTATCTTTGGGGAATCACAGCCCTCTGTTGACCTCTGACCTCTGTCTGTGTTCTCTAGGAGACGACCTGATGCGCTGCGTGGATCTGTACAACCAAACCCAGTGCAAGTGGTTTGAAGAAATGGTCACCACCAGCATGGTGAGACCTTTTTTTTTGCAGAGAAGAATAATCGTAATATGTATTGTTGTCTTTGGTGTTCTAGTTACGTGTTGTTGTTTTTTTTGTATTAAATAATATATTTGTTTATTAATTATTTTATTATAATACTTTCTATGTTATCACTGAGAAACAGAGTTGTTTTGTCTCTTAAATGAACCTCATTAATCTTTCTCAATTTGAAATTTAAACAACTTTGTCTTTTGTTGCTTTTAACCTATAATGGAGGTTTAAAACTATGCCTTTTATGCCTCTATACAAACCTAGTGACTCTCTTCAAAGCCGCCAGACTCATTTCACACAAATAGTTATTTTACCTGGTTCAGCTCTCTCTATTTACAGTAATGTGGCAACGTCATTGTGCAGAAACCATGTGGGTTAGTGTAGCCAAAACTGTAGAATTGGCTTTTTGAAAATAAAACAAACCACCAAAATGTTAAAGTTAAAATTGTAATAAAAAGTATAGATATAAGTGTAAAACAAAGTGCAGTATAAAACCTCCCCCCAAAAATCCTGGTCATTTTGACCCCAATATACTTGTTTTTAATCAACAATGGACGTTATATTGCATTGCAGGTGATTGGTAAAGAAGGAATATTTGAAGGGGAAAAAGTGTTGCTTTTGTTATTATTATTTGTACACTAACAGCTGGGTCAAACAATAAGGACGTAAATCCAATATTAAATAAACACCAGGGTAATCTTTTTTCCTCTGCTACTAAATGTGAACGTTTTTCCTCTTCAGGAGCTGGAGAAGCTGGAGGTGGAGCGGATTGAGTGGATTCAGCAGCATTTACGCCAGTATACCACTCTGCGGCACGAGACGGACATGTTCAACCAGAGTGTGAGTCCCTTTGCATAATTAGGAGACTATTTTTCATCCTGACTCGTACAAAAATCAGGGTGTATGTTTTTTAGTTTTATGGAAAGAAATGTACATTCAGGTTTATCGCTAGTGTTTGTATCACTTCTGAGGGTTTGGTCTGTTCAGCTTCACACTGAGAATCACCCGTGTTATTCCTGCAGGGCTGACAGAATACGTCTCGCTAGATTTACAGGGTTTACTCTTCACCTCCTGAATAGCTAAGCAGAGCGTTTCGGTGGGTTTCTCTCAGACTGGTGACAGCGAGTGTGTTAGATGAAAGGCTGACAGGGGAAACATCGACCACAGGGCGCCTTCTGTCAAAAACATCCACTCTCACACCAAGTGGCACGTAAAATCATGTCAGAGCCACTTGACATTACTGGCCCAGCTCATCATTTCGCTCAAGGGTTTGCTGATAGTTTGGCCAAATAAGAATGAAAAAATGACGGTCAAATTCTATGTCAAATCCGGCACTAAAAATCCCCAAATACAACACAAAGAAATTGACTGACAAACTATAACTAAGACAACACATATTAGAAATATAAAATAGTACGTTGATGGCAAAATATTATTTTGAGGCTTAAACTTGTGTACTGCAACACATTTAAAAAATGTGATAACACACTAAATACTAATGGGAAGCTACACAGATATTTTTAACTTAACTTTGTTATTTTTTGAGTTATTTCGTAGCTTCCCAGCAGTGTATCCTATATATTTAAATGCAAACATCCTCATTTCAAACAATGGGGGAGGCCCAGAGAGTGCCTTTACTGGCGATATTGTGGAGAAATGGGGAGATAGAGTGGATGACTGCCTGAAATGTTTCCAGTGCCTCTGGAGTCGAACCCACATACTTGGCAGGCGATTCCACATATGAAGAATGTTATCGCATCAAAACACTTTTTTCATAAAACCTCTAAAAACGTTTCCCCACAAAATATTTAAAAGATTATCCTGATGAAGTTGCTATAAATATATTGTAGAATAAAGGGTTGTCTGATGAGATTACATTTTTGTTTTTCTCATCTAACTTGCTGCGTGTACTGGTATTTCCAAAAATGTATTTAATTCCAAGTAGTTGTTGAAAGCTCTGGCTTATATATTAGGACAAGTAGATTCACATCTGCACACCGTACCTGAGGTGATAACACTTAATGCTGCTGTTTTTTGGGATCATGTCCTATAGACGGTGGAGCCGGTGGACAAGCTGCTGCAGAACGTAGATCCCGGCAAAGACAGAGAGCTGTGGGTGAAGGAAAACAACACCGGCGAGGTCCGACCCGTGGATATGGACATATAAACCATCCTGACCTTCAGTATTTTAACACTTCTGATAACACTGATCCAGGGACAGTGCATGTGCAGACTACTGAGGTCTGCTCATCCTCTCTGTGACGAGAATAACAGGAGGAAGGTTTAACGCAGGCAGGTAACGGCACTGAGTCAAAGTACCGGCATGTTCCTTCAAAATTTTAACCCTCTCATAATCAACATTAGCTTATTGAATGCCATTTAACGTATCCTGCTGTTTACCTGTTGTTAAGTGGACACTATAAAAAAAAAATTGTATGTATTTTAAATCATTTAGTGTAGCTTAAATCTACATTTTTCACAGTTCCAGTAAACCAAACTTTAAAAAAAAGTCTGATTAACTTTATTTTATATACGGATTTTGAAGCATATTGAGATCTTGGACTGAATATGATATATTTTCATATTTTGCTGGATCATTTGGGTGGAAATGCATGTTTTGAATATCTTGCTTTTTGTGTATATGGAGAGCTGCACAATTTGCTGAACCATGATGGTACTTTTTTTGTTATAGTTCATTGAATTTACGCAAGGTATTCTGCATCTTGTACATGACAGAATTTAGGAGCTTTCTCCCACACAAAAAAAACAAGACTTTTAGGTACAGCGTTAATATCCAATAAGCTCAACTGTTTAAAGAATAAAACCCCACACTTACAGTGTTTAGGAATGTGGTTTGAATTATGCTTTAATTTCAAAACACACATTTAGGCCAGGGTCTATTTTGGATCAGTCCGGAGGAAAAAGGTGGTCCAAGTTACACTGAAACACCTTTTAGTGCCTAACGGTTATATACCTGGAATGTCCTTGACATATTCTACTGCATCAGTGTAGATTTGTACATAAAGGTTAGATGTATTTTGCTGTCAGATGTTTAACAGGCCCAAATGAACTTTAAGGCCAGTGAGGTGTTTGTACTGTACAATGTTGTTGGTTTTATTTTTGGTAAATGTACAGAGAATATCTATACGATGGTGGTTGATGGCAAAAAGCAAATTAAATATTACCCCCAAAAAATCAGTGTGTTAAGGCCCTTGTATGTTAAATAGATATATATTATTTACAGCTAAGAAGGAGGGTATTTTCAGAAGAAAAAACAACTTATTTCAGGAAATAAATTAGCTGGAAGAGTTTGGATATGAGATCATAAAGTTATTTTTATCTGATGTTATTCTTAATATGGCTTTATTATCTCAGAAAATATTCAATTTTGTTTTATTCATTTTTTTTTGCAAATGTTCAAAAATATCCAACTTTGTATATTTAAAAAAAAAAGATTTTAATTCAAAAATTTACAGAAATACATTTTTAGTTTTTCTCGCAAAAGTATAATTTATTAATCTGAGAGAAAATTTGCTTTTTTTCTCATAAATGTGTGAATTTTTTCTCCCAAATTTATAACATAAATCTCAGAAAATATCCAGGTTGTTTCTTGTTGATTTAAATCTATACATTTCTTATTTTCTTTCTGGTAATATAACTTTCCTCCAAGGTTGTTAATCTTGTTAAACTAATCTTTTTTTTAACCTACAATGGCCCTAATACTGTTTCCGTCAATAAAGAAAACAAGTAAGTGGATTTGTGATACAGATTTTTCCTAAAGTAAAACCCATTTAATCAGAGACTGCATGATCAATATGTGTCTGTGTTTACATGTGTGTATGTCTTCGTCTCTACATTTATGTTGTCTATCTGTGATTTTTTTTTTTTATATCTCAAAAGCATGAAGCTAATCAAATTAAGACTAGTCCTAATTCTAATACAGCTGCCAGGAAACTAAGAAAATAAATGCTATTAAAAAATAATTTCTGTGTAAATGCTTACCTGCCTTTTCACCAACATGATAATGCCATGATAATGATAATTGCGTAAATGAAGGAAAGTCATGGTTATTTCAAACTTTGTCTAACCAATGGCTTCATGCACAGGTTTAAATAGCACATCTGTTGTAGAGGTTTTATCAGTGTGTGTCAATGTTGTACACTAAGTGTAACAAGTTATTATGTTCCAATTAAATGTTCAACAGTTTCATGATGAAGTAACGGTTGAGTTTACTGCCCTTCTGTGATTAACATTTCCATAATGTGCATTCAAATCCGATGTTACTGTTGATTTATGAATGTTTGATCATAGGTGATCCTGTCCAGACGGTGTACTGTGGAATGCAGTGTTCAAAATAAATCCCCTCTTCGAAAATGTAATAACATGGTGTATTATTATGTAAATGTATGTTTGAGGTAGATTTATTTTCCATGGTTTCATCAGTTGTACCTTTTGATCTGCAGGTCAGCTCACAAAATGCCATTGAATCCAATCCAGTAAGGATTGGAAGGGAGAGTAAGACAGGTGGATGACAACGGTGCAGTGTGCATTCTGCCAGGTATTAACCAAAGCCAAAACTGGCTTTGGGACAAGATGATGCAAAGCTGGGCTTTTCTTCTGCAAGCCACTATATTCCTGATGTAAATGCTCTACTTTATGCACTTGAATTGCATACTAAAATTATTTGAATACAACTTTTTTTTAACTAGGAACTTTAGAAAGGCTCCCCTTCAGGTGTCTCTCAGCAGTTAACTCAATGAAACCTATGCGGAAGGGCCGGAAACTGCCCTATTCTGTACATAGGGTGAATTATAAAGTTACTCACCCGTTTTGATTGAATGAAGCTTTAGTATGTGGCTTCATTATGGCGTAGCCACATTGGGTGACAGGTGGGTGTTCTTTATAATTAGCATCACGAATATTACGTCCATATTTTACAGGCTGTGGGTGTCCCTAACAGGACCTTATTTAAAAATATGTATATGTATGACAAATATGTTTTTGACCTATTGTGATGTTTTTATTAATTACGCACATTGAATGCCTGGTGCAGACTACATGCATGACAGCATGAACCAGCTGTCGTACCGTAGGCTAGGTAGATAGGAGAAAGTGGCCACAACAAAGTCTACTGAAATGGAAACACCTTTTTTGTAATATTGTTTCTTCATAAGATTTTCTGAACCCCGAAAGCTGTTGTCAAAAGCTGCCCAAATGTTATCTACTAGCCCAACTTAATCAGAAGAGGTGAAAACCAGACGAATATTGCAACACCGACAGTAAACATGGTGAAGAGCAGGAGGAATGATGTAAAAGATCAAGACGTTGGTGCTGCAGATTGAACTGAAACAGAGTCAAGGTTAGTGGTTGTTTCCCCTTTATTTAACCCTAACCCTCTAAACACTAGACGGCGGGGTCAAAGCAAGATTTTAAGACTAATGTTTCATTTTATAGTTTTGCAAGCCATATATATTCGGCGATTGTCATAGTACAATAATGGTTTGTGTGAAGCCGCTCCGTGAATCAATGGCGACCAACACAGGCGTTACTGTGGTAGAGGTAAAATACTCTCTAGTTGCAGCTATGTGAGCGGAGAGTTTAAAGCTAACACAAATGTTCTACAAGGTTTTCGTGAGTGTGCCTGGACTTGCAAGGTTATCTTTTATCTTAATTAACATTATATGTGTAGAATTAACGTCTCTAAAAATACTGTATATATTATATATACATGACCCTCCCTCTTTCTGTCCCCTGCCCGGACTACTTTAAACACAGCCCCTTTAAAGTCAGTTTTGCAAATGTTTATTGAATAGTGACATGCACTCAACAGTTTGTAGGCTTCAGATATACACACAAAGCATTAGAAAACTCCACTTACAGTAAAAAATGTACTAAAAGAAACATAAACTACCTCATAAAAGAAAGCAGTGGAATTTGTCTTCATTGATAATCCATCTATGTGATAGGCCAATCACTTGCACTGACATTTTTCCCCTTTTTCTTTCAATACGTATTACTAAATAAAAATGATAACAAGCGATGTATTCTTCACCCACATTACATACACTTAGAGTAATGAGGTTATTAGTCTCAACTGACCTTCAGTTCCTAATAGGATCAGCTGACACAGGCAGATTGTTAACCTGAGCCTAATTACTCTCATAAGGAGCTCTTCCCCTGGCCCCCCTTTCATGCTATCAAACTAATGAATGAATCCAAGCTCTGGTACACTGCCACACATGAGAGAGTTAATTGGCTGGCATGGAGGTCAACTCAGGATATATGGGCCCATACCTTTGAAAGGCAGAGCAGTTACAGTGACATAAAATAATAATAAGTAACTTATATTTAATAAACACAAATGAGATTTAACTATAGTTGAGCTTAACCAGTAGTTTAATAGTGACAATAACTTCTAGCTTAGCTAATTAGCGTTTAGCTTGACTAGTTTATTTGGTGTTTGATTAAATGTTTTTTTTTCAGCATTGCTTTCTTTTAAATGTTTAATTTTACACAAAAGTGTTATTTAAAATGTAGTTTAACCACATGAAATCACGAGTTTCCACCAGTCAGAGGCTTGATGTAGCTTCTTCTGACTGATGGAATGCACCACCAGTCCGCTAGCTAGCAGTGGCATTTAGTGGCAAACTAGCATAACTGTTATACCGTTTTAACTACTGTTCAGTTCAGATATAGCTGGTATTTGAATGATGTGGTATAACAAACTCATTTTCTAAAATATAACGCACCTACATTAACTTTCAAATACAGGAATAAGTGGGTAAATCAGGGAGTTGCAGGGACAGCAGTCACTGCTCATTTGCTAGCTAGCAGTTTAAGTCTATTAAGTGTAACTCTCTTTAGTTTTTGAATGCTGTTTCCCCCAAAATTATAGACTCAATGGTAAGATCTCTTAATTGTAAGTTACTGCATATTGGCTTTGTAGGACAGAGTGTATCAGTATTAATGAGTGTGTGTTTATCACAAATCCACAGTTTCAACTGCACATAGTTTAGAAACCAATGGCTTAAATTGCCATTTGGTATTAAATACAATTATGTAATTGCTTACTGGGAAAAAATATGAAATGAAATACTACTTGGCTCATTAAGACCAAATAAATTAATGAAATAACAAAAAACAAAACAGTGAAGGAGGCAGAGGGAGAGATAGATGTGTGAGCGGGCAAGCAGCCATATCATGTTAAATGTAAACAGAAAAGGAAGAAATCTTAAAATCACATGAGGGGGCATTAAACAATATATATTATTGCTTTTTCTCCTTCAGCTTGTCTTTAATTTGCTGAGGCTCATCATATTGTATCAACCGCAAGATGTCCTTGTTGTCCATCACACCGTGAATGAATTCTCCTTCTGAGATTTTATCTGGAAAAGTACGAAAACAGTACAAATAGAACAGCAGCAAAACATGGATACGTTTCATCATATTAAAAAAACTCTTAAAGTGAGCTAATGAATTGTTACCGTTTTCCTTCTTCCCAAAGAATTGCCAGATCTTGTCCGCCCTCTTCTCTGGTGTGTTTTCATCCTCGGGGAGGACCTTCTGGTCATCAGCAGGAATCATGTTGAATATCGACTGCATGAGACACATATTATTACATGTTTTTAATAGTATATTGCTCAATCTCATCATTAAAAACTCATACTAATATTCCCAATCTGTGTTCTTTAGAATGGATTAGTGCTGAAATATTGTGAAAATCATTAATTCATCAAACACTACACAGCCTAATGCTTTTCTTTGCTTTATGTAACTGCAACATTTTTTGGTTTTCATTGGTCTGTATTTACCAGTAAATTAAAAGGCAAAAATGTTGGTAATTTATACCATTACATCAATATAAGGATTTTAAAATGTGTCTTTAACATTAGCGGTTCAACAATTATTTACTTTCACAATCATTTCCGTTACCATGACAGACATTTTTAAGAGAATAAAGGTTATAATGGCAATACATAAGTTGATAAATGATCTGCCAATAGAAAACAAATATACCAATATACCATCTTTTAACAACATTTATGCGTGAAAGATGTACCTGGCATTTGAAAAGAGACTCAAGGATGCAATTACATGTACTTCAAAACTTTTCTTTTGACATCATCACAATGAAATAAGAAGGTATGTATACCTTAACAATCTCCAGGATTTCACTTTTGCTGATGTTTCCATTCCCGTCAACGTCGTAAAGTGCAAAGGCCCATTCCAGCTTCTGCAGAGTCTTCCCCCCTGACGTGAGATGCAGAGCAACAATGTACTCTTTAAAATCCAAAGTGCCGTCTGCGTTGGTATCAAAACTCCTGAACACGTGCTGTGCATATTTCGATGGGTCGGCATTGGGGAAGAAGCTGGCATAGATGCCTTCAAACTGCTGCTTGCTAATTTTCCCGCCGGGGCACTCCTTCAGGAAGGTCTGGTACCAGGTGGAGAGCTCAGTCTCGGAGTATTTCGTGTTGGATTTTAGTTCCTCCAGGAGCTCTTTTGACAACGCGCTGCTCTTAGTATTCCCCATCCTGCAAATGGTCTTCACAAATTTCTTCTTGTCTTCCTATGTTTGGGGTCAAAACCTCTCAGCATTTATTTCGAATCACTCTGCCTCATATTCACTCTGGCAGCCCTCTCTAGGTGACAAATAGGCTTATGGTTATCACTAGTAAATCCTGACAGCTGTCTTGAAGATTAAAGGGATAACCACTCACACTATGCCACCTATTTGAAGGCGGTATAAGCAAAGGATTAAACACAACAGGTGGGAAACACTTTAGAGGTCAACATCTGGGACGCCTATTGCGGCTTTTGCAGCTGTTTTGCTTAAACTGCAAGCCCTTCATCTTTATGCCTAATAACACTCTGTGAGACTGAGCTGAGAAAATCATTGACTTATTTCCGAAGACAACTGTATGTAGCTAAACAACTTAGTAATGTTTCCTTCTACGTGAGTAACATGAAGAAGTGTTTTCTTTGAACGTAAAACTTGAACTAACAACTATAGTGGAGTGTCAGCTAATTTATAGCAAGAATTAATAAACCAGGGTTCTTGATCTAAATAGATATCATGGCAGAGATGATGTCTGCACTAAGAGGCAGATGAAACCGGCTGGACTTGGGGGGTCCGGGGGGAGTTTGGTGAATCCTGCGTTGTGTGTGCTGCTTCACCACAATGACTGCCATGTGATTATCTGTGTCTCCAGTGTATTAATCTCAGACCAGATTACAAATCCATCTGCCACAGGTGCCAAAACCCCCAAAAAGTGAAGGCAATTAATTAATTGGGATTAATATAATGTGCTGATGATGTTGGTAATCCATTAGTATTAGAGTTAAAATAACACAATTGATGTCCCACGAATCCTAAAATTGACTGAAAGTACTTTTTCTGAGCAAGATAGTGTCATTCTGTTTTGTTGCACCGCTTGCAGTAAACATAATGCAGTTGTTTTATGGTAAATGACACCTTAACCCAAATTTAAATACTCAGAAGAAAAGGTGAAGAAGAGAGTTTCCTAGTAAACTAAAATATATACAATTTCAAGTGGAGTGCGGATTTCTTTAAGACAGCCCAGCAGTTAGCATCACAAGGATTCCCTTGACAAAAAGCCAATTGAATTATTCCATTGCATGAACATCTCTTAGGTATTAAATGCAGAATTTATTTAAAACATCTATCCAAAATCCCATTTAAAAAACATTGACTTGAACATAGACAAGCAAACCACAAGTGCCGAAATGTAAACTCGTACTGTGTGTGTAAGTCAGAACTCATTAACTGAACCACTCTATAGATGATTACTTAGGAGTTCATTTATCCGTTGCCAAACGGATTAATGAATAATGTCCCTTTTCTATGTTGGGAGCATCCATCTAAAACTCTACATATCTACTAAAGCATAATCAGATTAGGAAATCCCAAATCATTCCCTTGTCTTTCAAATATGATCCCATGCTCTCACATAATTACATAACATTTAAGTTTTGTTATAAATTCACAGAATGGCGAGCATCTCCGTCCCAGGGGAAAGCATTCAAATCTCACATCTGTCAGTCAACTCAAAAGAATTAGTTTCCCTCTGGCAGGTATTTACTATGTTAAAATGATTCCATGAAATATTCACTGTACAAGAGGCTTACTGCTTCATCAAGTGTTACGCTGGACTTTTTACATTTTTATTACGTAAAGGCTAATGTTCAGAATAATCTCTTTGTGTTTAAGAGAATTACTCAGTGAGATGCTGGCAACGACTCAAATACTGCTCTGCAGTTTAAAGAGGAATGTACCGTACAATGCTTCAATATTTATACAAACACTTTTTTTTTGCAAAGAAAACTAAGATTCTGAAGGCTTTCATGTGCACACAAGCATCAAACCTTAACCTATAGTTTTTATACTCATATCAGAATATTATTATTACTATGTTCTAAAGTATGGGTGTGGCGGTCATAATAGTATCTTGTGTGTACTAATTTAAGCAAAAATCATGTATTATACTACCAATTTTGATGAAGAATATACATATTTTCAAGATTTGAGAACATGGTAGCAATTTTGCACCCTAAACAGATCACAAATACACAAAAAAAACATTCATTTTCTGCCTTGAACGACAATGGGTTGAAAAGGGACTCCAATATTCTCTATGCATTCTACATTACCTTTAGTAAATGTCCGTACATTGAGTTAAGCAATTTCAATGCCACAGTTTTATTAAACTGTAGTAAAACAATTGCCATTGAAAGTGTTGTGGTGGTCTGCATCTCCTCAAGTGTTTAAATGTCAGTGTTTATAAAACCTTTTAATTCAATATATTGTCCCCAACAATTCCTGTTATTGAAGAAATCACAGCAACTGTACATGCTAACATCTCTTCGAGGCTCTATTAACTCACGTTAGCGCTTCGAGCTAAATGCTAACATGGTCGCAGAGCAACAAGTGTTCTAACCTGATCATCAGCGTAGGGACAGTGACTCCCTAAAACCAAATACAACATTAGAGATCCCTTCCAAGTGTCCATACTGGTTTATAACCAAATTCTTGAAAAAACGTTCCTATCGGTCTCAGCTGTACTTTGTGTTTAATGGTAGTTAGCAAGTTGGTGGGGGTGCAACCTCTATTCCGACATGTTCTATAACGACATGCCCCTATTCCGACATACACCTATTACGACATGCCCCTATTACGACACAATTGTAGTACCGCCATTCCGACAGTCTACCCAGGCGTGTCGGGGCATCGTCTTTCTTTCATTTTTGTTTGTGTGTCTTTTTAACATATACTTTTTTAACATATTCAGCTATTTTGTATAATATAATATAGCCTATTGGTGTAATGCAGAGGTCTTCAACAGGGGGGTCGCGACCCCCAGGGGGTCCGCGGAGGTACTGCAGGGGGGTCGCGAAATCTTTGGTTGATTAGACAATTTTTTATATATATATTTTTTTTTTACAAACCGTTTTTTCCCACAAATTGCAATGTCTTTAAATGCACAACACAAATCCAAAATATTATAGCGAACGGAAAAATGGAGGCAGATGTGCCAATCACGAGGCCGTGTGACACACGCTGGCTCATAGACATAATATTATGTCTATGCGCTGGCTCTGTCAGGTTCCCCGTGATTGGACGAGAGCCTATTCAGGCCCCAGTTTACTGAAGACCCAGACACAGGGATGCACGCAGCGACATTATTGAGAAGACCATACATATAAAATGGATCGTTTTGTAACTCGAGCGAAAAAATCAACAAGCACAAGCGAGATACCATCCACCAGTGAACATGCAAGTGACGAGGCAGAACCTGCTGCGCCTGCAGATGTTGCAGCTAATAAGGGTAAGCGCAAAAGGGAGAAGACACGAAAATATTCAGATCATTATCTGAAGTTCGGGTTTACCTTTAAGGAGACAGATGGCATTGAGTTTCCAATGTGTGTCATTTGCTCTACTGTTCTTTCAAATGAATCTATGAAGCCATCAAAGCTGCAGCGTCACTTGGAGACAACACACAGCCACTTAAAAGACAAACCTGTTGAATACTTCCAAGCTAGCCTCAAATCCCTCCAAGGTCAACAGACATTGATCAGAAAATCAGCCAAAGTTGGGGAGCTAGCTTTGAAATGCTCTTATCAAATTGCTCTTCGGATTGCCCAGAAGAAACAGCCATACACACTTGCAGAGGATTTAATATTGCCTTCAGCAACCGATATGTGTAAAACCATGTATGGAAATGATATTGACATTAATAAACTGAAAACCATTCCAGTGTCGGACACAACCATAGCTCGCCGTATAGACGAGATGGCATCTGATGTGAGGATGCAACTGATAGAGAAGCTGAGGTTGGCAGATGCATTTGCGTTACAATTAGACGAGTCAACAGATGTGTCGAAGGACGCCCAGCTTCTGGCGTTTGTGCGCTTTGTCGATGATAAGGAAATGCAGGAGGAATTTTTGTTTTGAAAGTGCCTCCCTCAACGCACAACTAGTTCTGAAATCTTCAAAGTGATCGATGTTTTTTTCAGAGAGAATGACATTCCGTGGACAAAATGTATTGCGCTGTGCACTGACGGTGCAAGAGCCATGGCTGGTTTAAAAATTGGACTAATCGCGCTTGTAAGGGATGTGTCTCCGCAAGTGATTTGGACGCACTGCATGCTACACAGGAGACACTTGTTGCCAAAGATATGAGCGCTGAATTGGCAGATGTCATGGACTCGGTAGTGAAAGTAGTCAACCTAGTCAAGAAGAGCGCATTGCAAACACGTCTCTTCTCGAATCTCTGTGCTGCTGAGGGAGAAGAACACACTGCGCTACTCTACCATTCCGAGGTTCGGTGGCTTTCACGTGGAACAGTGTTGTCACGTGTGCTGGAATTGCGCAAGTCTATTCGGGAGTTTTTACTTCTCCAAAAGCGCACAGAGCTGGCTGCACTTTTCAATGACAATGTTTGGGTCACCAAACTTGCCTATCTTGCTGATGTTTTCGCTGAGCTGAACAAACTGAACAGTTCAATGCAAGGCCGCAATACCCATGCCATTCAACTGTATGACAAAATGGAAGGCTTTCTAAAAAAAATCAAAAGGTGGAGGGAGCGCATCGGGGAGGAAATATTTTCCATGTTTCCATCAGTGGATGAGCTGGGAGATTCTGCTGTGCTCTCGCCCCCCATTACACGCGCAATTCTTGCGCATTTGGAGGCGCTCGAGGGACAATTTGGGCACTACTTTTCTGAGGCTGACTCCTGGCGCAGGGACAAGACATGGATACTGTTTCCATTCACAGACAACGCAGCAGACGGCACACACCTGACAGTGACGGAGGAGGATCAGCTAATCGAACTATCCACTGACAGTACGTTCAGACACATATATGACACAAAACCACTCACCCAGTTCTGGATCTCTTGCCAGAAAGACTTTCCGCAATTGGCAGGAAAAGCCATGATGAGCCTTTTGCCCTTTGCCACAACCTATCTTTGCGAAAGTGGATTTTCCTCACTGACTTACTTGAAAAACAAATACAGGTCAAGGCTGCAGCCTGAGGCTGATATGACCCTCTGCCTGACAACCTCCATCCGTCCAAGGCTGGATCAGCTGTGTGCTGCTCATCAGGGTCAGACATCTCACTGATGTGAGAGTACGTGTGCCATCCACAGATGGTTTGAGGATTCATTGTCCCATCTACATGCATGTTTAGTGTTAAAATCTCATAGCTCAGTGTTTGTTTATAAATGACAGTGGCACAGCCACTCTGCACCTTGCACTTGTTTAAAGTTCAAACTTTTATTGTGATTTATTTTAATAGCCCTGTGTTGTGTGCAAGATATATGTTCATAAATGGCAGTGGTACGGTCACACTGTACCTTGCACTTGTTTAAAATAAAAACATGAATATATTAACCTGTGTATTATTTGAATAGCTTAGTATTGAATGTACAATAACAGTATCTATGTTTACACACTGCACTAGGCCCCGTTTAATATAAAACACAATTGTATGCCATATTAATAGTAGGGGGTCCCTGCTCCAACTCTCCATCAGTTTGGGGGTCCCTGGCCTGAAAAACGTTGAAGACCCCTGGTGTAATGGATGCACTGACTGGTTGGCACTCAATTTCATTGTTGTCCGATCGCCCTGCCTCCGATCTGCAAGGGAGTCGCTCAAAGAAAGTTAAAGCTATGCAAGCCATCGAGGCTGCTCCCAATTCTGCGGAGCTGTAGACCGGAGCTGATGGGATGACGATGGAGAGACTTGGGAGGAGCAGTGGCGGTGGATTCGGGAGGGCTATCAGAAGCTTCCATGAGGGAGGAGGGGGGCCCTGCGTGTCTACCGCTCCGAATGCTTCCACTTAAGTGGAGCTATGCAGACCCAACGCACCATGTCGAAATGTTTGAAAACAAAGTAAAGTGCCACTTCTCCGACAATGGAAAACATGTTGTAGTGGCACGTTTAAAAAAAAATGGAACTGCCGCTACTCCGACAATTAGACGTCAATGTCGGAGTACAGGTATGTCGGAATAGCAGCATGTAACCAAGATGGTGAACATGCTAAACAAGTTCAACATGTTAGCATAAACATGTTAGGGACTCTTGTTACCATCTTCAATATGTTCAATTTATCTAGCATGTTGGGAAAAACTGTCTTAACTTAGTGTCAGATCCTTTGCTTAATTTCAATGTCAGACAACACAATCTCTATTTTGGCAAAACATGTGCAAACTATAAATCTCACCTCTGCATTTCAGCTGTTAAAATGTTACCCAATTTACTGTTTTAAATTACAGCTCAAACACAAGGTGACAAGTTTGTTGGAGTAAGTCTGAGCTGCCGAGTGTCATGACAATTTTAGTGTGATGGAAAATCATCAACAGGAAAAAGACAAATGTATCAGCGTAAAGGCGGCAGATGTTTTCCCCGAACATCTGTCATTTCCTTCACAAACGTCTGCAAGTAATTTGTGTTCCTTTGGGAGGTATATCCCACATCAGCAGGCTGTTAGACGTGAAGAGATTTGCCCTGCATGCACCACATTATGGATGGATTTTCATATGAGACTGTACACATTATGTCACGGGTCGGCGTCTGTACAATAGGCTCTTGATCTTGTGCGCCTGCAATTGCTTTTGAGATACCCTTTGACATCAAATGCAGGAAAAAGAAATCTGGGAAATGTAAACTTGTCCTGGATTATAATTTAAGCCTGTGGTTAATCTTTTTTTTATTTTATTATGATGCTTAAAGGAAGTCTGGAATATAAGTGTAATGGATGATATTGTAGAAAAAGATTTGTGGAAGGGGAGGAGCGAGGGTACGACAAACAGCGACGACAGAAAGAGTTCAAATGAAGCAGGAAAAAGCATAGGACTCCCATGGCTGTCTATTGTCTCTGTAGAGACAATGAATCCTTTCATTAAGTTGGTGGCACAACATTAAAACCGGCGGATGGATGTAAAGCGTTCTCACCCAAGAAGCCCCAACAGGATTATGAAGATTTGATGCATCTGCTGGGAGGCAAAACACGGTGGCTGCATTTCGAAAGCCAGGATTAGTTGCCTTTTTTTATTTCATCTCCTCTGGCCTGGACCATGAGGCTAGAGCGAGGGCGGCGGGCTTCTCTGGCGATCACCCTCAACTTTGTTGCGTTTGCTTTTGCATTGTCTGCTGTGACCACTAGCTACTGGTGCGAGGGGACCCGGAAGGTGGCCAAACCCTTCTGCACTGGCCCCCCAAAAGCCAAGCAGTGGTTCTGCATCCGATTCAACAGCACCAACATCAATGACAGCCGCCTGGTGCAGTACATCTTCGAGACCGGAGAGGAGAAGTTCCTCATGAGGAAGTTCCACACAGGAATATTTTTCTCCTGTGAGCAGGCTGCCGACATGAACGGTTAGTCCGACTTTAAAACCCCATTTAGCTACAGCTAGGTGTGCAAAAACCAGGAAGTGATGCAGTAGGAAGTAAAAATCTACAGGTTACAAATGTTGACATTGTTAAAGCAAAGCCTGGCTTTTCATTAGAGATAACGCTGAACGTGTTTTATTTACAGCAATGTAACTTTGTTTTCTATATGCTTAAAATCAAGGCACGTTTAGCTATATATCTGTGCAGTGCATATACTTTATTGAAAGCAGTTGCACAGTCCTTGGACATTTTGGGGAAAAAAAAGTTTTGCAGTGTAAAAAACACCAGTCAGTTTCAGAATGCCTTCATATGTTGAAGTTAACTGCATTCACCGTTACCGTTAGCATACAGTCACAAATGTTCTTATAAAATGTTACAAGTTAATTTTCCATAAATTAATTATTTATCAATATTCACTTGGATTTGAATGGAATCTTTCAATGAAAGTCTTATTTCCTCTAAAATTAATACCACATTACACGTTCTCTTTGAGGGAACGTCAGAGCTATTTTGTAGTGACATTTTATTCTACAACAACAATAAATCCTACTGTATGTTTTTCTTTTGATTGCAGGATTTGACTGCAGAGACTTCTCAGAGATTGCACCAGAACATGAAAGAGGTACAATGATGTATGAAGTTGAGTTGACGTTACAATGGTAGCCTAGCCTAGCCTATCCTAGCCTAGCATCATTGATCTTCTCCATCTGTCGTTTAAAAGGCATTTTAAAGGTGTTTTGCTCGCTCTCTTCGTAACAATAATTCAGACTTTTAACAAATCGCTATAATTACGTCGCTATTTCAGAATCCTTGTGTGCAATTAAATCCTTGCATATCAATGTTTGGTTCATATCACTCTAGTCCACAAGATTGATTCAACCAACTTGTGAATTACTAGAAACACTGAATACAGCTTGGTTAAATTCACTGGTGTGTCTCTGGGTGGTGTTATGAACCAAGACTTGATGCGTTTGGTTTCCCGACAGATCAGGGACTTCCACAACAAAGCAGCTATAGTGTTTATTTTAGAAATAGCTGGTTTGTATCTAGTTATCAAAATGGAGATAAGCCCTGCCACCTCTCAGGTGGGTCTACCATGAGTGAAGGACGTATACAAATTATGCTGCGGTCAAACTTGCACAAGCATGAAAAGGCAAAAATGTGTTTGGCGTCCGGTGTAAACTAACTATAAGAGTCAAGAAGTACATGCCATTTGAAGCATGCATACAAGTGTGCAAATTAATGTAGCTGTACACAATTGATGTAATCATAAATTGGAAAGATGTATTACCATGCCATGAATGTCCAGTTAATGCATCGGGTAAGACCTCAGTTTTCTCCGAAGGTAAAAACAACACTAGAATATCTGCTAGTAATAATGATAAAACAATTCATATTAAAAAAAATCATAAGGTAGAGCCCCGTAGTTCTTTGTTAACATATCATCAGTGGTGTACTGTGAAAAGGCGCATTTACCAAAGTATTTTGACATATGTATTTTAGTTACGTAAGTATTACTATTTTATGCTACATAATATATTCTTCTCCGATACCCTTCTTGAAAGTGGCTCAACTATGACACATTTTAAAATGTTACGACATGTATTTGTGAGACAGAATAATAATATTCAATAATACAGTGAAAGAAGCCATTCTGGATACTAAGTACTATTACTTGTTATACTCTTAGCTACATTATGCTGATACTGGTACTTAAGTAACGTTTTATATTCTGTATTTTTACTTGTGTACCTTTTCTTAAAATTGAATGTTGACAGTGTTTTAAGAACATAACATTTCAAGTTTTATCGCAGAGATTCTGCATTTCATCAAAAATGCCTTACACATTACCGTGAGATCTCACCTTTACAAGCATGTTAGGACCAGCATAGCAGCTTAATAAATAAATCTAATTTAGCTATGACCAGACATTGCCCTTATTTAATGATCCTGCTCAGATTCAGATCTCAAGACCTAAAAGGAGCAGACAAGTGGGATTATTCCTCAGGACAGGGTATTATTATGAGGACACGGCACATCATAATCCCATGTTTCCGGTGTTTCCAGGAGTGCTGTGGTTGTGTATCGTGGCCGAGAGTCTGTACCTCACGCTGCTCTTTGCTGGGGGGGCTCTGATGACCCTAGAACAGTGCCCCTGCTTCAGCATCATGAACAAGCTGAAGCTCAGTGCCTTCGCTGCCCTATGCACCGCCCTGTCAGGTAACACTTACCCTGCCATTTTTAGATCTTTTACAAACCTGCACAAAACTACAACAAAATCAACAACAGTCCCTAACATGCTCACCAAGCTAATGCTGACGTGATGTTTAGCATATTCACCATCTTGCTAATGACCATTAAACACAGAATACAGCTGAGGCTGATAGGAATGATTTTTCAAGTACAGTATATGGCCATAAACCAGTATTAAAACAAATAAATAAAAATTGTCTCAGGCATTTATTATTACAATATTAAGGCAGCCAAAAAATATATATTTTAAGATGCAACATCTTCCAAAAACTACGGAAGAGGATTAGGGCTACATGAAAACAATGTTTTTGGGATGTCAGAATTCTGACTTTAATCCCAGAATTCTGACTTTATTGAAGTCTGAATTCTGAGAAAAAAAGTTAGAATTGAGAAAAAAGTCTGAATTTTGACATCCCCCAAAAAATACAAAATCCATAGAAAATAGTAATATTTATAAAATCATTTTAACTGAATTTATAAAATGTTAGAAAAAGAAGTCACACTTCCAGAGAAAATAATACTTGTAGAAAGTGAAATTGAAATTATGTGAAATTATGTTTCCAAAAAAAGTTGTAATATTTCAAGAATAGTCACTATGTTAGAATAAAAAAAGATTATATTTTGATCAATCTCCTTTGGGACCCCTTGGGGTTTGGTAATACTACATTGAGTTTAAGAACAGTACAGATTAAATAGGGCATGTGTCCACAATTATTTTCATGTATCCAATAACTCCGTTCAGGTGGCTTCAGGAATTGGCTGCTCTTAAATGGAGGGCTTCATTTCCAGAGGCCTACATTTAAATTAAGTCTCTTCAAATTCATTTTCGACAAGTGTGTCAGAGTAAAATCTAAGTTTGTAATAAACGATGAAAATCCTGCATATATAAAGTACTTTTTAAAACGTTTATTTAAGCCTCACACAGAAGATGAAGAAGATTCAACTTTTATTGTCATTGCACAGAGTACAAGTACTAGGACAACGAAATGCGGTCTCTGCATTTGACCCATCCTAGTGTTAGGAGCAGTGGGCTGCCATTATGTACGGCGCCCGGGGAGCAGTGTAGGTAACCAGTGTCTTGCTCAGGGACACCACGGTGGCACTAGGTCTTTCGGGGACTTGAACTGGTGACCTTCCAGTTCCCAGGCCAAGCCCCTATGGACTTTGCCATCACCGCCACAGGTTCAATAAGGTAGAGGTATTCATTTTTGTCCTCATTTCAGTCATTCCGTATTTTACATAGTTTTACAAAAATGAACAAACAATACGTTTAAAAAAACAAAAACTAAAGTTTAAACTAAGGAAATCCCACACACACACACACACACACACACACACACACACACACACACACACACACACACACACACACACACACACACACAATAAATGTTACTACACTAATGGGTACTTACACAGGAGGAACATGAATACACATGTATATCAGCAGCATTATCATTTGTAATAAACCATTCATTAAATATGTTTATACTTATTATAAATGTGAGTGTTAAAGTGGTGGGCCTTGAATGTAGTTAAGGAGCAGCTACATGTGTTGTAAAATAAATAAAGGAGCAGGGCAGCAGGTCAGTGTGCAGCAGCTCACTGCAGCGCGTGCACTCTCTACCTCGGAGGATTTGCCGGTTTGTGGACTAATCGGATTGGATCTGCGGTTTTGGGCTGTGCCAGGACCTGCCCAGAGGAGCTCCCTCCAGTCCCCCCCTCCCTGGACTCCCATCCCCCCTCCTGTTACTAGTTAATCCCGAGAAAAGCAGCTGTAGAGAGAGCCTGCTGCATCAGAGAGGGCCATCTCCACCACATTTTAAGTATACATCACACCCCAGTGTAGTTATACTCTGAGTAAATATTTGTTCCTTAAGGTTCAAAGTTCAGGATTCAGAGGATTTATTTTCAAAGGCAGCTACAGCGTGGTTGTTGGCCTAGAAAATCTTAAATCCCAGGATCCTCTAACAATGCAACATGCAGTATCCCTACAAAAAATTAAATCAGAATGTTGCGATCATAAAATGCAGGAATAACAGACATACATATAGAAAAGAATAAAATCTGAAATAAATATTCAGTACCATTATCATCAAGCGTCGACTTTGGGTACTTGATGAATTGCTAAAGTATTTAACTTTAAGAAACATTCTACTTTCACTCCTTTAATGACTTTAGTTACTTTAAAGGTAAACATTTCAAAGGGGCCCAATTATGCTTTTGGGGTTTTCCCTTTCCTGTAGTGTCTTATATAGGTTTTTGTGCATGTAAATGGTCTGCAAAGGATAAAATCAAATAACCAATCAGAGCAGACTGTGCACTGGTTTCAGACAGAGGGTGAAGGGAGGTGCTGTGGCACAGGCAGTATGAGAAACATAAAGACCTTTTTGAACATTAAAGCATGGAGACATGTCACAGTAGAGGCACAAAATACTGTATTTGAAAATGAGCATAAAAGGGCTCCTTTAAAAACCTACACTTAGTGAGATGGAAATTCAATAAGCAGACACTGGAGAGCAAGGCAGCTGGAGACCAATCTGAGTTCCTACAAACTAAAGGTTTTATTAAAAAGCTTGGCCAAAGAGAAACAGATCATATTGATGTGAGCAGGACACAGTGAAAGTGTCCACATTTCAGCCACCATCTACTCTGACGCCCATCCATTCTCCTCCAACATTGATCCTGCACAGGGACTGCAGTAAGCCTCTTTATCTACAGATGAGTCATTTTGATGACAGACATTGTCTCTGACTTTCTATCACCTTGTTCTCTCCACTGAAGTAAAGTGTCTCAATACCTTTTTCACCACTTTTGGAGGTGCTGTAATACAGTATATATATTCTTTTCTTTACCATTTTCAAATGAAGTTTGTATTGTTTACTACACTGCAGGTGTTTCATTAACTGGCTAGCCGTAGATTCAATTAGCATGTGTCCATTTTATGCTTTTTGAACAAGAATCCTTTTTTAATGCACAAGTGATTCATGTCATCGATAATGCTTTTATTCATATATTTTAATATCACTTGTTTCCACTTGTTCTCAGGACTTTGTGGGATGGTGGCCCACATGATGTTTACCACCATTTTCCAGCTGGCGGTGGCGATGGGGCCAGAAGACTGGAGGCCAAAGACCTGGGACTACAGCTGGTCTTATGTGTAAGAACTGTTCTTATTTCTATTCAACACTGAAATAAAAAATATTGCTCTTAAGAAATCAGCATATACAGTATACATATATTGATAATTATTATCAAATGTGTAATCAGCTAATGTTTGTCCTCCTATCTTTTATGATGTGTTTTTTTGCAGAGACAAAAACTTCACAATTCAGAAACGTAATATATTATTCAAATCTGGAATAGTTTTAGCACGAAAACATTTGGAATTAAATTATTCAAACGTCAATTTAATCAATGCTTAGTCAATGATTTGATTAACAATTTTTCAGTTCAAGAAAACGGATACATTTAGAATAGTTCAACGATAGGAATTGTGAATATTTTAAATGTCTGTAACCCAAACAGTAAGATACATTTGAGTTAAGAGTAAAACCTTTATTTACAAAAATGAAGGGACAAAGATAGCAAATTAGCTTGGGTTATAAAACATTTTTAATTTATGTTTTATACCTTTTCACTATCAAGAAAAAAAACCATAAAATATATATATTTTTTAAATTAAAAAGCATCGATAGAAAATATGGAAAAGCAAAGTATGATGTAAGAATGTAATAAGAATGAAAATGAATGAAATAACAAATATGACAAAATACTTTAAAAAATAAACTTTGATAAAAGAGAAGAAAAATATAATTAAAAATGTAAAGAATACTATAAAAATACAAACAGGAAACATAAATATAGAAAGGAAAGAAATACAATAGAAATATAAAAAAATGTTAAAATTTCAGAAATATAGTGGAAGAGCTTTGCTGATATAGCACGTGCGTTTATGAAACTCATCTAGACCAGTTATGTATGTTTTCAACTTCCCCAAAAACTTTCATTCAAAACAACACTGTTTTTGTAAATGATGAAAGATCATTCAAAACCGTTAATTGTTAATGCATGTTCTTGCTGTTTGTTACGAGTTGATTCTTTAAAAAGAATAAATCCAAGTTCACGTTTCCTGACATGGTAAAAATGCAAAGTAAAAACACCTCACTGTTAATTTACCCTGTCTGTTTCCAAACCTCTCTTCAGTTTAGCATGGGGCTCTTTCGGCACCTGCATGGGCTCCGCAGTGACGGCCCTCAATAGATATACAAAGACCATCGTAGAGTTCAAATACAAGCGGCGGAACATCGAGAAGAGCCTGATAATAAAGCAGAAGATGCTGGAGCAGCAGCTCCCTGAGCAGATGTGGGACATGTACCTGACCGCCGTGCCTGCTGACACCGAGGCACAGCTGGAACTGCCGGTCAACGGCCACAAACCCTCCACAGGAACTACGTACATGGTGCAGATGGACGATGGAACAGAACACCAAGGAGAGGTTTACTGTTAAGATGGAGTCCCTTCCCCTGTGCCCCATTGGAACACTTTACAGCGCTGATGTTCAAGATTGATTCTTGTTTCCAGGATTTCAATTTCTAATACAGGAATGTTTTGTTTTGTTGCCACACATCAAATACGGGTCCCGTGAGGCCAGAGCACAGATTCTTTTTATCCGGGAATAATGTAACATGGTCGGCTTTGATGCAACATGCATTTCATCAAATCTTTCCATGCAATTCTATTTGTGGGAGGAAGAGAAGAGGGCTGCAATTTCATAGCCTTCACACTAATCTGTAACAAGCTGCAGGATGTGTAACCTGCTTCTGCTGCTGGGGCATGGATTATTTATGTTTTAACTTCAAAGATATTCTGCTTTTGGCCTTTTTTTAACTCAAGATGCATGGGAATGTTGCTCATGAGTTGTCCTCTGGGATAAGACTTTGTCAATTCAAAGTATGGACAGAGGTTCTGATAGGGAACATATTGCACTATACATCGTTGATGGATAATTGGGTGGTTAACATTTCTTGTGGGTCAATTAAAAGTCAAACGACTACACAAACATAAAACAAATACAAAGAGATGTAAATAATTTTTTTAAAAGACAAACAAAAATACCTGAAACAAATGCTAAGCGACAGCAGTAGCACCCAAAATTACCGGAAAAACACAGATGGCCAAAAAAAGCAAAACTACCAAAAAATACACACAACCAATCATACAGATATGCAAAAATAAAGCCGCAAAAACATGCAAAACAACCACAATGAGAAACAAAATGACCACAAAGACACGCATATTACGAAAAAGACATGCAAAACAGCAAGAATACACACAACATCTACAGAAGATGCAGCAGCAGCTGTTTTGCACAAGAAGGCCTTTTATCATTGTCTCATATTCCATACATGTTAACTCCACTGAGCAGAGGGTTTTTATGTCCACTGAAAGAAAATCTGCTGTATGCAGCGTGTGAGTGTTATAAGCCTGGCTGTAATTCATGATGCGGCTCACATGGAGTGCAGAGGATCAGACAAGGATCGCTCATTACGTATTAATGATCTTTCCTAGGCAGCCAAATGTACATGCAAGGACAAATGAAAAAAGGGTTTATTGATATCAAAAGGCTTATTAGTCACATTTTTGATGGTGCATATATGAATAATTTGCCTGTGTGTTTTTTGTTTTTTTTTACAATTTGTATCCATGCTTTAGATCCGTTACTGTTCAAAAACTCTACTGTGTCCAATTTTAAACAAAAATGTGTTGCATTTGCATGCTGCTTATTAATGTAATGCAGATCTTTTAATTTGACATAAATCTATCATTGACATTTAAATGGGAGGGAGCATGAAGGAGTAAGACTGACATCTATTGGAATAAAAGTATATGGTCTCTTGAGCAAACTTGCAATATGGAAGGTTTGTTTGTATTTGACAGAAATGCATTTATGTATAATTTGATTATAAAGTATTGAAGATGAAAAAAGTAAGGACCTAAATTATAAAAATGCATTCCTCAAATATAGCAGATTATTTATTGTACTGATTTACATTTCTCCATTGGTCTTGATTTTCTTGCATTTTTTGGCCCTCAGGTATTTTATTATCTTGAGATACATAATAACAACTATCTATAGATGTTTATTTATATCTATACTTGTGTTGATTGGCCGTATCAATACTGACATAGTAAACTATCCAGCAAATAATACTCTAAATCCTGTTTTAACCACAAATACATTTGGTGGCAGAATTTTACTACTGATCAAGCATTTTATTAAATGATATTCAGCACCAATTATCCTGCATCAGAAACAAAAAAGTCTTAACTCAAACGTTATGCCTTGCTAACATTTGCATTTATTTTCCATATATTAAATCATTAAAAAATATGAATACTTTGTGAGAAACTATTGATAAACTCATTATGGATTAAAAAAGATTCAAGTGCTTTCTGATACAAAATTAATAACACATTCACATATTTCAAGTTGCCAAACAACAATTTACAAGTTGAAATATCTATTCAGATTATTTTTGACAGATTTTGGTTGTAGATAATTTGAGGTAGCATCACTAGCTGTACTTCAAAATCAAGCTGCAGTCAAGGGATCACAAGTCCTTTATACGTTTTTATCGGGTGATCCTCGATGTATTTCTTTATATACCAGCAGGAGATGTGAGCCTTGAGGTTTTCTTCAACCAGAAAGTCCATGGCAGCCTGTAAAAGAAGTATTACATATATTAAGTACAGCTTTTCAAACCCTACAAATGCCTGCATGAAGTGTAAATTACCTGTGAGAGCAAAGCAGCAACACCTTGGCCCCTAAATGTATCGGGAACATACGTTGACACTAAGTCAACTTCCTTTTCTCCGGTGAATTTGTATTGCAGCACTGCAAATTCTGCATGGCCGCCTGGGGAAACAGGAGGAGAAAGACTTATTATTTAATTTAAAAAAATACTGGGATCAGAAAAAGGACCCTAAAAAAGAATGTAACATGTGAATCCAACTGTTGACTTTTAATTGTTTAAGTATTTATTGATTTAGCTCATGTTTTCTTGAATTCTAATGTGGTGAGGGACGTAAAGTTAAAAACACCCTTTTGCTTACCCATTTGATAAGACATTCATGACCATTTTTGCCAGGGAAAAAAAGGATAAAAACTTAGGATAAATTATATGAAAAAATTATGTAAGTCATAATAAAAACTTTCTTGAAATAATGACTTGGTGAGTCCAAATAATGACTTACCAATTCATATTTGGGGACTTTTGGGGGGTTGTTTTGAGATGTTTTATTATTGGGAGGAAACAAGTCGTTATTTTGAGAAAGTGAAAATTAAAGATTTACAGGCTCGCGTTTTAATTGCGTAAATGTTCTTCCATAAAACTCCCTCCGCAAATACCTACTTTTAAGTGCGCCCTACTAGGCGGCTTCTGCTGTGCTTCTGGGACTTGCTAGCCTAAAATGGGCTGAAATGTATAACCTTTACTAGTAATATATATGCCGAACAGTTAGGCGGATATAAACACATCATAAAGATTACACATCGCACAATTTGGCTGCGAAACGTTTAACATTGACAAAGTTACATAAATTCCCTTATTTTTAGGTTATGTTTCGCTCGGTGTTACAGTCTAACAAAAACAACTCTGTGGATATAAATGGAAAATAAAACTAATTATCTTTGAATAAATACATGTATAATGTAACTGTAACCTAATCAATATCATAGATGTATGTGTTCCAGTAGGCCGCAAGTAGACGCCAGGCTCTCTTACAGGATTTCCCCTGGTTTAGGAGCGTCGTCCTCGGCTGTATTCGCTTACCTGCCCCGCTGCCTGGAGTAACAGTGAAGCGCCGGTTCTGTCGGTCGTGTTCCACTGACAAACTACAGCCAGAACTTAACGCAGTGAAGCCAGTCTGGGGACCCTTTATTTGGAGATTTAACGTGGTGAGTCTGGATAATATTTTAAAAGCCATTTATACATTAAAAAGACACGTATAACTAGGCAGCATGGAATGATTGCTGATCACAAGGGGGCGCCACATGCTACAAAAAGATAATGATTAACTTGTGCATAACCTTTCTTTGATCTCCACTTCACAGAAGAAACTGAGGTTATTAAAATGCCATTCAATGATGACAAATTATAATAATAGTACATTTTAAAATGATGGATGAGAATAAAATAATTAAACACAATTTTAAACTTCCAATATCAAAGTCCTACATTTATGAACCAATAACTTGGATATACTCTAAGATTAAAGATTAGTTAGAAATAATATCACATAAAATAATGGAAAATTCAGGAAGAAATATATTTTCCAGATTCACTGATTTCTAAAGTGTATAAAGGTTTGTCAGGGAAAAACTTTGCTTCACTTTGCTCTTAACTAAAAAATACAATTTAACTCATTTCCAATAAAAATGAAATCAAAAAATTGAAGACAACATTAAAATGTCAAGTGTTTACACAAACATTCTTTATTTTTTTCTCTAAATCCACAAGTACAAGTACAGATACATTTCATTTCCTTTTACTTTTTTATTTCAATGTTCCACCATCACTCATATTAAACTGTAAAATATACTGATTCATTTTTTTACAGTGAAATAATACACATATCAAACCCATGACTCATCTCCTCTTTCTGTCAAAACGATCAACCAACTACAACAAACCATTCCAATCTGGTTTCCTTTCACAGTACAGCACATAAACAGCGCTCCTCAGAGTCACCAACAACAGCCTTCTCTCCTTAGACTCTGGACACCTCAGCATCCTTATCCTCCATGACCTTACTGCAGCTTTCACCCACATTCTTCTCTCTGGTCTCGAATCCTCCCTCAACATCATCTCTCCTTCCTTGCCCTGTCCCAAGGTGTCCCCCAAGGTTGGGTGCTTGATCCTCTCCTGTTCATCTTCTTCCTCCTAGATAGAACTTGACAATATCATACGTGGCAACAGCCTCTACTTCATCTGCTACACCAGTGATGTCCAGCTCAACAACAAACCATATCCATCACCACTGCAACTTTCTCCGCTCTCATTAACTGCCTTACAGAAATAAATCCCAGGATGCAATCCAACTTCCTCAAACTCATCTGTAATAAATCTGAAATGCCCATCATTGCTTCAAAATCCCTCACCAAAAACCATCACAACATCAGCTAACATTAAAAACTCCACTTTGCCTCCCCACAAATTCACAATGTCTGAGTCATTAACGGCTGCCACCTCACTTTTGTAAATCACATCAACCGGATCGCCACGAACACCTCTTTAACCACCACAAATGTCTCCATGACACCAATCTGTCTGTCTTTAAATCACAACTTATAATTCACATTCTGACTGGTTTCTAATAAAATTAAGATTGCGTTTGTATGTTTTAAGTGTGTTGGTTTTTTAAAAAATGTTTTCTTTAACGTATTTTAACCTCTACATGTAAACTGAATACAAATGTATGACAATCTGATGACATCACAATATAACATCATAAAAAGAAAAAGATAATTGGACAAAAACAGGAAGGAAAAAAAAGATAAAAGGAGAAACAAAACTTCATTTTATTGTAAATGTATACAATCAGTCATTCAGAAAATGTTGTTGACAGTATTGATACATTCTTTAAACCTAGGTAGAATTGACTTGGTGTTTTATATTGTTATTTTTTTTAGAATAGACAATTATTTTTAATGGAAAAACTGGTCATTTAACATAAAATGCCTGTTCTTTTCCCCCCCTTTTTTTCCTTTTAAAACCACATTTCTGTCAATACGTGTAAGAAATACCATAGCATGGTTTAGATGCTATCTTCAATGAAGCCAAATTGTAAAAATTGTAGCTGTAAATATTTTTTTATGGAAACAAGACAAGATTATGAATGTTATTTTTAGTTTTTCTGCATGGTCAAATGTGTGACTGCTATTATAAAACATAACTTCCATTTCCACTGGTTTGTTTCACCTTAACCATTAAATCTCATGTCATATTTTTTTCTCAGCTACAGCTCTACATGTTCTCAGAGGCCTCGGCGTGCTTCACTCCTGCCGCCATCACGGCGAAGAACACGTTGGGGAAGAAGGACCTGGCGTAGATGGCCATCTTTGGGAGCGAGGGAGCGATCAGGACCTCTTTCCTCTTGCTGCTCAGAGTCTTCACAATCTCAGTTGCTGCCTCTTCTGGAGAAACGCCCGGAGGCTTCTTAGTGTGCAACACTGCAAAAGATAAAATAATACAGTTTTTATACATTAAAGTACCCTTTTAACCAGGGAGGATATTCACTACAGGATTTTAATAATTCACAATAACGCTATTATCGCAATATATTGCCAAAATATATGTATAATGCTGGAAGTTTAACTCATCTTTAGGTAAATAAGTAAATCTAATTCCTTTGTTCGGCATTGGGGGGAAGGAGATAAAATAAGTACAGAAATAAATTATTTAAGAGGTGCTGAATTATTAACACATTATTATCATATGTGTATTATTAACACTACAGTTTACATTTAACATACAACTATTTATTTACACACATTTGTTGTTTACAGGTGGTTGAATGTAGTTAAGGGGGGCCCTAACATGCTCTTTTTTAGGTTAACATTAAAACGCTTTAGTGTTCAAAAAGGTCTTAATTTCTTCTCAACTGAACAGGCAGTATGAGAAAAAGTTCCCCATTATGCACCCTCTGTCTGGAACCAGAGTCCAGTCTGCTCTGATTGGTTTGCTGGACGGCTCTGTAGTGATTGGTCAATCGTTTGGAGCTGTCCCGCCCCTCAGTCTATCAAATGATAGTGCAAGTGTTGTGTAGTGAAGTCATTATGTTGACAAAGTAAACAAAGTAATCAAATGGAGGCGTTCAGTCAGGGGGGTAGTGTGTGGGAGAGAAACTCCATCTGGAGGGAACTTTGGGATTTTAGCCTTTGCAGACCATTTACAGTACATGCTCAAAAACCTATATAACACTACAGGAAAGGGAAAACATCAAAAAGCATAGTACATTTACTGGAATGCAAGATTTTTCTCCATTCTTTTGTCTTTCTGATTTTCCTTACATGAGCAGATGGATTTGGAGGGTGTCTCTGTGTCTTCAATTGATGCAGAGATGAAGGTGTGGTTGATGGTACTGACGGAGATGCCATACTCCTCCACCTCAGCTCTCAGGCTGTCAAAGAAGGCCTGGACAGCATGTTTAGAGGCTGCGTCTGGTCATGAAGAAAACATCTTTAATCCCTCAGCTATTGTTAGTTTGAACTCATTTTAAAGTATAAAATTATGTAAACACAAACATAGAGAACATTATTATACTCTAGGTATGGAAGCATTTTGTGTGCTATTGTTACAAATTGAAATGTAACAATATCATTTTCATTTAACACTTACATATTCATAAATTGGACTTTGTAAATGAACTGAATAAATCCCATTTACATGTTAGAGGAGACGGCCAGAGGAGAAACATGGAGACACGTTTTTTCATTGTTTATCTGTTTCCATTAATGTTTTCAGTTGCATAGTTGGCAGGTCTTAGTGACATAACCCTAACAAAGAAAAATAACTCATAGCATAGGCATTCTCGAACAGAATGAAAATGGAAAAAGCCTTTTGATAATGAGTTAAATTTAAATTGATACCAGAAACTCTGTATGTGCCAATAGGTCAGAATGACTGGGTTTCATTTATTTTCATAACATTCAGGTCTATTGCTTTTTTTAAATAAATATGTCTAATAAGTAATTCCTTATTTCACTTTTTGTATTATTGCAGTTACACATTTCATGCAGCTACTGTGGCAAAAAAAAGTAAATGTTTATTTAGAGATTTAGTAAATCATAATATAATGGTAACCAGTGCTCTGTGCGGTAGCACCTAGTATATTAATTAAAGAAAAGCATTTCCCTTCATAACACTCTGAACTCACATGCAGTGCGGAAAGGCATGGCCAGCTTCCCCTGGATGCTGTTGACCAGCAGCAGGTGACCCGTCCTCCTGCAGATCATGGAGGGCAGCAAACCTGCAACACAAACATGTCAACACTGTAAACAACAAGAAGTAGAAAAGTGCATGAAAACGGGGGCTCAGCTAACAAAACATATTAATATTTAATAATCTGGTTTTATCCCTCAACTAAAATAAAGTTTACAATTAATATAGGATGAATAAAAATCCAGTAAAAGGGAATTTCAACAGATATCAGCAAACAAAGATAAGCTCCACCTTTACCAGCAATAAAAACCAAACACATCTAAATCAATATTATAATATACATTATAATATAAGAATATACAATATTATTTTGTAATTGCACATTCGGCGTGAGCTTTTAAAGTGTAGTTTGATGGATATACTTTTGTGCTTTTACTTTTAAAAGCAGGACTTTAACTTGTAACAGAGTCCTTCAATGCAGTATTTGTATTTTCACTAATTTGAAAGATCTGAATATTTTTCTGCAGATACACACCAAAATTGACCGGTTCTGTATGAAGTCTTGCCATGCCTTTACAACAACACTGTGTAATACTTTGACATGCTAATAGTGTTTCCATCTTTTACCTTTGGCGAGCGTGGCCGGTCCAAAGTAGTTGTTGTCCATCAGCAGCTTGTCCATCTCCAAAGACACGGTCTGTGCTGGTGCCTTCACCTTCATGCTGCTGTTCAGGATGATGATGTCCAGGCAGCCGTAACACTCCAGGATCTCTGAGATCACGTCCGGCAGGCTGTCCATGTCTCCAAAGTCCAGCAGCACCAGTTTGGAGGGAAACGTCTGAGAAACAGAGATGAAGAGGGACTTTAACTTCATCCCTTTTTTGGGTACTTTACACTTCGATTCCACTAAATGTGTCTGTCAGCTGTTGTTACTGATGTTAACTCATGAGGTGTATTTCCGTTCGACCGTTTTAATGCACATTTTTGCACTTAAGTTGTGTCTTCATGGTACAAAGTCCAGGCTGTTACACAAAACAATCAACAAACAGTTAAAGAGGCCCTGTTATGTTTTGGGGGGGTTTCCCTTTCATTTAGTTTGGGATATGTTTCTCTTTGTCAAAATGGTCTGCAAAGGCTAACATTGCCTGGTTTCCGTCCAGAGGGAGTTTCTGTCCCAAACAATTCCCGTGCAACGAATGTCAACAAATGTCACAAAACATTAAGTTAGTTCAAATCAATAATATTAAGTTGAACCTTAATTTTATTTAAACGTAATATTATTACCTTTGACTTACTTAACACAGTTATGTGAAATCCGTTGACAAAATACATTTAATTAAAGTCAATATTTCAGTTTTTCAGTGGGAAACACCCCAATTGGACTTTTTTTTAACTTCCATAACATAATGGCATCTGTACATAACACTTGTGCTTCTTTTGGCTAGCACCCCGACACTTTGTATGTGATAGGCTAAGGGACGGGACATCTCTAAGCAGTTGTTCAATCCCAGTAGAGCCGGCCAACGAACAAATAAGAGCAGACTGGGCTCTGGTGTCAGACAGATGGTGCATAATAAGGAGCCCTCTTTCTGTTCAGTAAGAGGTGCTGCAGCACTGGCAGTATGAGAAAAAATAAAGAGCTTTTTGAACATTAAAGCAGTTAAACATGTCACAGTAGAATCATACGTTACAAAATAAGATCATGGATGAGCATATAGCATGACCTCTTACAAGGATGTTTTTTTCTTGTTTCCGTACTTACCAGCGTTGGGTCTGAGGCGTTTGACAAATCATCGGCAAGTTCTTCCAGTTTCTCCCAGCTCTTCCCACAGAGGATGAGCCTCGCTCCTCTTTTGTGAAACACATCTGCACATTCTGCATTAATAGAGCAGAGACACTACAGGTGAATAGGGTAAACAACTGATGTATAGATATCACCATGAAAATTCACAAGTTAATGATTTACATTAAGTTCATCTCTTTTGCATTTCAAGTTTTCTTAAATATTAAGTTTAAGTATCAAATCAAGCATTATCTTCTAAAAGATTACATTTTCAGGAAAATAAATCTGATCATTGACAATTTTGTTGATAAATTACAGTCAAATATTTTGACAGAGGGTTTTTTTGGTTATCTCTTATAATCAATTGATATATCTAAAGATTCTGAAAACAACTACGCCTTTTAGACCTGTTTCATTTACAAAATGCTCTATAGATTAGCCTCTGAATGATATATGAACAAAGCCGTTGGTAGAAACCTTCCTTATATAGTTAGGAATAACACTGGGACACATGGTTTATTCAAGTGCTACAGAAGTGGAGAAAACAAATTTGAATAAAACAGCCTTAAATATATGTATCGGTAAAGTCATGCATTTTGTACACACTACATGTGAATATGTAGATGAGGCTTTATCCAATAATGACTTCTGGTGAATTTAGGACACAAAAAGACAAAGTTATTCAAATAAACACCAAAAATGTGTTCAACTAGTCTGAAAGAACACATATTATGGATGCAACATATCCCAAAATTTCAAACCGGTCTTTACCAATGCATGAGACTGCAACACCCAAAAAAACATTAAAAACCAAATCAATCAAACCTTTATTACCAACAACGCATGTTACCTTTTCCAAGCCCAGATAAGGCGTCGGTTATGACCACCACTTTATTGCGTACAGATGTTTTGGAGAATAGACCCACGACAGTGCTGTAGAGGTAGAAAAATCCAGCTGTCAGCACCACCACACATGGCACCAGCAGGACAGTGGTGGTCCACACCGGGTCCATCTCCTGGAGGATTTGCTGGAAAATGTTTTATTTCATATTTAATATGCAGAACTGCAACAAAACAAAAGCGTACATATATTTGTAATTGCTAGTATATAATATTTAATGAGTTTGACACTCTGGGAATTCCACTTATTCGCTTTCCGGTGGAAAGTTAGAATAAGCTTTCGTTGTTAAAGCATGTTTAGGGTTTTTATCATACTTTTAGATGTGAAATGGCTTTCTGATGATGCAGATGAGATGGGATGGGATGTCAAAGACTTTTTAGGATCTAATTAGCATGATAAAAAGGAGCGTGTCATACCCAAAAGCTCTCCGGCTCCGTAACATTGGACTCCATCTCACCTGATACCATTTTAAATCTAACTATTCTTACAACTCTGAAATAAAGACAGAGAAGACATTTTTAAACCAATATCTTACATTATTCATCAAAACAAAAAGTAAATGAGGTGCGTACTGGATTAGCAACCACATTACATTTCTAAACATATGCAATCTAGAGGCAGTAAGTGTTTCATAAGATAAAATCACAATCAAACATTTTAAAACTGAGTTGAATTTCATTGGGGACAGGTGGAGAAAGCAGGATTATTATAAAAAAAATGTTTACTTTAAAATTAAACTTTTTACCGACTTGTTTCCAAAGATCAAAGCCTCTGTCTGAAGTGCCAGTTTAAAGTCTATCAACATTTGAGACAATCAGACGTAAACCAAACATAAAGACACACTAAACGACAAAATTCAAAAACAAAATGAATAAAAAGAGCCACAAAAAAGAACTACAAAAGACAAAAAGGATCTAAATAAAATAAATACAATCAAAACAACAACCACATACAAAAAGTGACAAGGCAAAAAAAAAGGCAAAAGAAATATACAAATTGGCCAGAAAGACAAACAAAACAATAAAAAAGAGCAACAAAATAACTACAAAAAAAAGATAAGATGCACCGATATGCAAAACACACATGTTTCTAGAAAGTTTGGTGAACTTCTGTTTAAATTACAGATTATATCTTGGAGTGTGAATCTTTATATCTTGAAGTATGAAACTTTATATCTCTAAATGAAGTGTAATCTTTTAGACACTCCGGAGGCCAGTTAATTGTCATCAGATCATAAAGATGGGCACTCACATGTTCCAGATTTGTCCTACAGGGAATTTTGGTTTAGGTTTACCATCCAAGCACCGGCTGCTGGTCTAAATATAAACTGTGCTAGAAATAGATACTGTATCTCTCACAAAGGCGCAATGCCACAGAGTTGTATTCATATTATTCCATGACAGAGATACATTAGCACAATTACAAACTATCCAGAAAATAAGGAAATGGAAGACTTTTTATTTCAACTACTGTGCGGAATAAAATCCAGATAAAACCAGTCGAAAATGTGTCCTTGCACTTAGCTCAGATAGATAAAAGTGAGCTGGTCGTGTAGCTGACCTGGATCATTCAAGAAGAAATGAATTATCTGACAACACTTACTGCTTCTCAGGCTTCCTCAGGTCTTCTGGGTTTTATACTCCTGCTGCTCATTCACACAGCTCCTCCAACATGACAGTCTGCCCGCTGCCACAGCAATACTTTGGGATTTGAACTCTTTTAATAGAGCACAGCTGAGTCAGTTATTTTCCATGTGTGTTGTCGACATGGTATGTGGAAATTGACAGGAGAGATGGGGGGGGGCTTCCTTTAGGGAACATTTTCAGGTGTGCTGCATTGTGCATTTTATTGATTAAGGTATTGTTCAGAGGTCTTAATAGTGAGATGTGTGGGTATAAAGTCAAGTTTATTTATATTTCGACTAGTGTCACTACAGGAAACGCAAGATTATTTGTGACAAAACATATAACATATGAAAGTATTAAATATATATAGAATATGATAACAAACATATATATAGGAATACAAAAGGAAATAACACAGATTATTAATATTAATTATATAAAAACATATCTTGATAAAATGCAAATAATATAAACTATAGTGGGAATCTGAAATGAAAGTTTTACCTTAAACTTAAATTTAAGAGGAATAAATTGTGTTTTTGACTTTACTTTTTTTTTAAATAACCCTGAAATGCAAGGATGTGCAAGGGCACCTAGATGAAGCAGTATGTGTATAAGGGTTATTTTTTGGTTTGAACAGAATTATTATTTCAAGTGCGCCACTATGTGGCTGGAAAAAATACAAGGATTTTGACATTATCGTTACATGGTTTAGTTGAATACTCGATTCTGATTGGTTAATTCAGGACATGTGACAGTTGTTAATCCAGTAGTGCAGACCGCTGTCAAGGATGTTTGACCGTTGGATAAAGAAACAGAAAGGAAAAGCGGTTAAAAAACGGAGGATGGACGTCAGATAAATCACAAGAAGGCAGACAGGAAGTAAACACTAACAGGAACATGGTATGGGCTCTGCAGTGTTTAAGTACTTGCTAGTGAGTCAGAAACTGTGAACAGATTTGAACAGTTACAGAAAACCTTGATCAATTATCAGATTATCCCTTACATCAGGGGTGTCCAAACTTTTTTCACAGAGGGCCACATACAAATTATTTGAAAATTGGGCACATTAACACATGAATACTCTGTCATATATTTTAACATATATATTTGAGAAGTACAATATAAAACAAGCAAAAGTTTAATTTGTGGGCCATATTCCATTATACTTTTAGAATTTGCTGAGGGCCGATTCAAAATGGCCTGCGGGCCGCATTTGGCTCCCGGGCCGTAGTTTAGACACCCCTGCTTTACATAATCTCTTTTAATATAATTATACATACATAAATACAGTACATTTTATCTTATTGTAATTTCAATGTATTTTTTTCTCGTTATGGTAATTCTTTTTTTCCTTTGCTAAATTCCTTCTGTTTTCTTCATTGTAAAATGCTTTTGAATGTTTTTATACCGATGAACAAATAACAGGCATGGACCAAATGAGTCAAAGAATACATTTTATTTTGAAGGTTGTAACCGGATGTAGTTTGTATACACTAGCTCTAGTTTGACACCTGGGATACTTCAGTGGTTTTGCTGCACTGACACTGAGCGGGCTGGTTAGTGAATAGTCCAACTCAGACAGAGCGGGCCTGCAATATATTTTTATACACCGTGACAACCGTTACAATGTCGGATTTCGAGGAATTTGAGAAACAGCTGAGCGAAAATCGACAGGGTAAGAACTAACGGTCCGTCTGTGCCCCAATTTGGTCCTCAAGCTAGCATAGTGCAGAACGTTAGCACTCGTAAGTCATTTAATGAATGAATGACCTGACCTGACAGCAACTTTAGAGTGTACTTTTCCAACAACGTGACTCGGCTTATTTATGTTAGCATAACTAACATGTATCTTCATGATGCCAGTAATCTCATCCTCATCCTAAAGCCACCGCCTTTGGTAAATTGAGTTACATCACTGAAAGGAGTCTGGTTTCGCTGAGAACTTACCTGCGAAACTGCACGCGAAACTCCATTACATTATTTCACCTTTTAAATGATTATCCTCTCTTGTAAAGAAAGGTACTTGTAGAATTAACTTTGTTTAACTTTCTGTAAACAATTTTGTTGTGCTGTTTCATTCGGCAACCATTATTTGTTTTATCACATTATTAATAACATGTATTACAAAATCTCACACCTGATTTATGATGGCAAGCCAACAAGCCCGACATTAAATTCAATTTTGATTCAAGGTTTGATTAATAAATAAATACCATGTCAGATTTGTTTTCATTAAACAAAATAATAAATAACATGTCAGATGTTTAACGGATACATATAATTTTTTATAAGAAATTATTTTTGATTTATCCAAAAGAATATATTCGTGGTCACATCACTTGAACAAGCAGAAGATGTACTCATATGTTTCACTTTAATATTAGTAGCAATACTTCAATGTAGAGTGTAGATAAGTGTTAAATAGCCTACATTTCAAGGTGAAGGAATATTCTTCTCTTCAATGTCATGTGCACAAGATGATAATATTCTATCTGTTGTCCCACAAGGAGAAATAAAGAAAGAATGACTGGACTTGAAGAAATCCCAAATTATAGCTTTATTATACTTATGTTGACCCCATGGTAACTTCAAAATATGCATTGCCCATATTAATAAAGTCCCCATGGCTGTTGAATACATGTAGTGGAATATCCTCTGAGATTTCGTGGAGAAAAGTATAAAGTAGCAGAAATTGGAAATTTTCAGATCAAGATTTTCTAATTCAATGTATTTAGTCCAGCTCTGCGTAAATCACAAGGGAGAAGCTTAATAATAATAATAATAATAATAATAACAACAACAACAACAACAACAACAACAACAACAACAATGCATAAACCGTACCATATATTGCAAGAAAACAATAAATAAATCACAGAGCTGATGGAGGGGGACAATATTTAAAAAGAACAATCTGGAACAAGAATAAAGTGGTACATTTACAAGAACAATTACTTGGAAATTCTCTAAGATTATAAATATGTACATTTGCAATAAAAACAACAAAGAAAATCTTCAAACATGAACTACAGATAACTGGAAAAAAGATATAAATGTAGGATTAAACTTGAATATTCCCTAATGATTCTTGTGTCTTACATTTGCGTGAAAAAAGTCTTTAATCAAAATAATTAAATTGCAAAAACATAATTTCTCTGAATATTACCTCAATCCCTGGCTCTGTAATTACATATTTTTTAAACTTCAGTGGCCCTAATACGTCTCCAGAGAAGGATTATCACGATTTTTAGTTAGTATTTTTCTGTCAGTGGATGAATCAATTGATCTTCTCAGCTCTTCTACATGCACTATTATCAGGTGTGTATTTTGCCAGATGTATAACAATTATTGCTTGCTGCTGCACAGAGAGAGAAAGAGAAAAGCACAAAAAAAGGAGCCGCAGTGGCTCTACCGGCCGAGGTGATAAGCATCGCAGCTGGAGCAAAGACAGAGGGAGTCGCAGCCGAGAGAAGAGGAGCCGGAGCCGAGAGCGCAAGAGCCGCGATCGCCGGAGCTCGTCCCGGGACCACAAGAAGCACAGGTCAGTAGGAGGGAGCTGCAGAATCCCAAACAAGCTGTAAAGCAGGGGTTTCCAAGGTTTTTTCACAGAGGGCCACATACAGAAATACATACGAAGGGCTGGGCAACTCATTAAAAGTGAGGTATTTTTCCTCATAAGTTAGGTTTTAAGTTTGCAAAATCAATAAAATGTAGGTACATTTTGCTTGATATGTTTGCACACAAAACACATTTGAAGCGATGAGTTGATCAAACAACTAAAACTATAAATAATAAGCAGCTATTTCAAATGACGATTTTAATACAAAAACACCTGTAGTGAATCCAGCTCCTCAGAAATATGAGGATTCACTGTTTTCCCTTTTAAGTTATTTTTTCTGTATTCATAATAACGTTGAGATTCGGAACCGTGTGACCTGACCGGCCCTGAATAATAATCTCTTGATATCATATATATATATATATATATATATATCTCTTAGTATTCCTGATTAGACTTAAATACTTCTACTTACTTTTTCAGTTCAGTACTTTTATTTTTTACAAAACATTTTTATTGTGTGATAGTAATACTTTTACTCAAGCTAGTCCATTATTCACTCTACTCCTGTTTACTCAAGCTTTTTTGTTAGACACACACCTCTCTCTGTGAACATAGTGCTTAAGCTTTTATTTTGCCGTGTCTCTGCAGCCACTCCCCAAGGAGAACCAGGAAGAAAAGGACCTGCAAATATTGGGACGTGCCTCCTCCTGGCTTTGAACACATCACACCAATGCAATATAAAGCTATGCAAGGTAGTTATCATATTCTTTTTCAAGACTTAATCTACAACTTCAAGGAGCAATGATATTTTACAGCCTTTATCCAGACCTGAACATGGCTAGTTCCTCTTCCAAAAGAGGTTGAAATTATCCAAATGTCAAGATGTCAATGTCCCAGCAAATACTGTAGTGTTTAATAAGTAAATATGATTAGAACAAGAAAAAAAAGGTGTTTTGTTCCTTTAGAACCTGCGCAATAAACTCTGTTTCAGTTTTCTTCAGTATCAAAGTTGTCTTCATATCCAGGGAACACTGCAATGACTAAAAGTTAAAACGACAAAGAATAAAAACTGTGCGAGTGACTAAACCCATTAATCTAACTTCTTCCATGTTGCACTCAAGTTCTTATATTTCCATTACAAAGCCACCCTCTATATTCATAAACAAAATTAATATAATGATAATTACATTATTGCAAATATTGAAGATGGGTCAATGATGTCAAAATATTTCCAACAGGCCAGTTTTAAAATACAACAAATAAGAACATCTATTTACATTTCTTCCACATAAAAATGGTTGTGTATGCATACATTCATATTCAAATTCTTATTTGGATGATTTAAATTAATAAATGTGGTGCGACCATGATTTGAAAAAATAATCCTTAAAATGTTTCACAATTTTAAACTAGCTCTCAGTTATCTTAAGCGTTTAAATTATTCAGAGATTTTGTTAAGTGATAGTTTATTTGCATTTTATTTATATTCATTATCTTTCAAATTTACATAATTTAGGATTCTGTGGGGGTTTTTGGGGGTAGAAATGACCAGCAAGTACATAAATAGTCTTAAAATAGTTTGAAACACTGGTTGAAAAACCAACAACTTGAATATTTATTTACAGACAGAGAAGACTTTGCTGGAGTTAAGAATTGTGTAGCTGAAGTTTCTCATGTACTCCATCCCTCAGCGGCCGGGCAGATACCAACTATCGCTCTACTGGCGACGTCCACCTGCAGCGGCTTGGCTGTAGCTCCAACGCAAGTGCCCATCGTTGGCAGCCAGATGACGAGACAGGCCAGACGCCTCTATGTAGGAAATATTCCGTTTGGAATAACTGAGGTAAGGTGTCTATTGTTTCTTTGACTTCCTGATTCCTGTGTGACTTTTACACCAAGCACTGATATGTCCATGTTGTTTGCAGCCATGCTGTTTGTTGTCTTCCTCCTCAGGAGTCCATGGCCGAGTTCTTCAACGCTCAGATGAGACTGGCCGGCCTCTCACAAGCCCCGACCAACCCGGTCCTGGCTGTGCAGATCAATCAGGATAAAAACTTCGCTTTCCTAGAGGTACGTGTTGCACATTTTTGACATATTAAGTTCATTGTAGGTAAAAACAATGACAAGAAGTTGTACATTTACTAGATTTAAAGATATGGATTTATTTTAAAAAATCACTAAATCAAAGGAAAGAGACGTTAAAGTTTAGATCACACCGCAACTTTAAGACGGTATAGTCTCACAGTTTTTTGTGTATTTTCTAAACGTAGTTATTGAATATCTAGTATCTATTATTTCTATTATCACTAGAACATGTGAAAATTTAGTTCCAGCAGTATATCAAAGTTATTGTGTCCTTTTTGTCTTTGTTTCACACATTACTACAGATTTCATTGTGTTAGCACTTTTTGTATATTTTTAAATTACTATTAATGGGACTGAAATATATGATATATTCAATATTGAAATTGTTTACCCCCATTGTTATATATCAATGTAACGGGAACATTTGGGTCTGTAAAACACTAGAATAAGGAAACGTATTTATGTACAAGAAATGCAGACAAAATAATAATTGAAACAAAGAGCAGACATAGTGAACAGCAGTTAAACTTAAAAAATGTCTCCAATGGAATAATAAAGCCAGATCATTAAACATTCTCCACACAAAGAAACGTAACTTAAGTTTATTTTCTTAAAAAGCTTCTTATCATCACATGATTTTATGATAAGAAAAGTGAATAGTCTGCCAGATGTGCCAGTATCAAATGATTTTCCTTTCCCAGTTCCGGTCTGTAGATGAGACGACACAGGCGATGGCTTTCGATGGGATCATTTTTCAGGGTCAATCACTGAAGATCAGACGACCTCATGACTACCGGCCTCTACCTGGAATCTCAGAGCAGCCGGCTTTCCACGTCCCAGGTGTGTTACCGGGTAAATTAAGTAAGTAATGTGAAAATATGCCTCGTGATAATTTTAAGATGCTACGGTCAAACTTGCGTGAGTAAATCGATGCAAATCGTCACTCCTAGTCCGGTGTGAACACACCATACGGGGCGGGACATCTCTAGGCAGCTTACCCTCACAACAGAGCCAGCCAGCTAACCAATCAGAGCAGACTGGGCTCTGGTTTCAGACAGAGGGTGAAAAAATGATCTGCAGCACAGGCAGTATGAGGAGAATAAAGACCTTTTTGAACATTAAAGCATGGAGACATGTCCCAGTAAAGGAACAAAATACAAATATAAACCAGAAAATGAGCAGAATAAGGCCCCTTTAACAAAATCTGAAATGTAATCTCTTATTTTGTTTTCTGATGTAATAAATGTATTTTGTGGTTGTTTGGTTCTCTGTAGGCGTTGTCTCCACAGTGGTGCCCGACTCTCCCCACAAACTGTTTATAGGAGGCCTGCCCAACTACCTTAACGATGATCAGGTATTTAACTGAAAACAGATTGAACAGACGCAATCGTGTTTCCTTATTCTCTCACTTGCTGAGGCTTTTGTTTGTCACACTTAACATGAACAGAATATGTCATACGCTTCCTTATCACATCAAATCCCACCACATTGTTGTGGCCAGAAACGGAACATGACCCCAGGAAATAATCCCCTAAAAATCATCATAGTCAATCATAAGTAGGTTCATATCAAATGACGTGTAATTGTAAATATGTATGTGTAATATAAATATTCACAATGGACAAATTCTCTATAATTAGCATGTAAGATGGCTTTTTGTGACAAAGTAAACTGCTTATACCTTTCTCATGTTAAGCACACTGATTTAACAAAGGTAAGTAAAGTCCAGTATATTTACACAAAAGGCTGATAAACTCATATATATATTTGCCTCAATGTTGCCAATGACTCCACATTGTCAAAGAAAAAGTCCACCTTTTTTTCTAGATTTTTTGGATGATTAATTGCACCTACTGCGGCAGCCAAAATCATATAAAAATAAACTTCAAGCAAGTCCAGACAACAATCTCCATTTTGTTCATTTATCTCCATGATCCAAAATACAATGAACACAGCTTCCTAGTGATTCATTACCCTGAGCCTTTCCTGTGAATTTCCTTTCTGGCCTGGATCACCCTGGTAAAAAAAATGTGCCTACTAGTGCTCTACTCCCACCACCACCTGTCTCCAGTATATACAATTACACCAGGTGCCCTTATCACCCAGTGCCCAAACATGCCTTCAAAATAAAAGCATAAAATAAAATTAAAAATTGTGTTTGACTATTCAATAATTTAAATCAAAATACAGCTCAACACCTACCGTGATTATTTCATTTTTCAAACTGTAATGGCTCTTTTTTAAATAATTTTTTCTTACATTTTAGAGACCAAATATGTAATCGATTAATAGCATAATCGTTTTTTCTGTTAGATTAATCAACAAAAAATGTAAATGTTTATTTCAGCCATTATTGATTAATTCTACAAGCCCCTGTTCAAACAGTATACAAAAAACCAAGTACAATAAAATGACAGTACAAAATAAAATACAAATATTGCAGTTTTGGAATGTAAGGTGGAGAACAGGCAGATTTAAAAACGGGTAGCCTGAACAGAAATGTGCCATGTCATTTTTTTAAAGCATAGATATCTGCGTGGACCTTTCCTTTGACAGTGTAAAAAGCTAAAATAAAAATGTAGACTTCTCATACTTTGAAGGACTTCACATTTTCACAGCTCCATTTTGCTCTCAGCTGAGCCGACAAGTTAAAATCTCCTAGTGATTTTAATTGTCTCTTTTACTCTAACTAGCTTTCATGTGACCGATGTATATTCTTGACTTATATTTTTTATCTAACTCTTGCAGTCTCTTGCCACTGCGTTGATACTCACAGCTCTTTCATTTTTTGTTCCCCCACTTTGTCCCCAGCTAGGGGCCTGTAAGATCGTTAAGTCTGCGCTCATAATTTGTTCAGTAGTTCTCATCTACTGCTGCCATGCCAACATGTAACACAAGGCAAGTAAAGACATCCTGGTCCTCACAGGATACACTCCCTGCCAGCAGGCTACTTCCTGTCTCCCATCATGCATTTGGAGCGCGTTTAGGAACCGGGGATAATGGGGGTTAATCATTAGTTTTGTGCGAGGAGGGTGGGTTTATTCAGCGTTTAATGTAAAGGTAAGAAAACACGTTTTCTTAGTGTTATGATCTAATTTGTCTGTAGCTGGCAGAATGTCAGTCAATATTTTGAATCTATAACAAAGATATCTTTTTAAGATAATTTTAATATGGCAATTTTACAGCTTTTTTATATAATTTACATATTGACCAAACGTTGTAAACTAATTTGCCTTTAGCTTGATAAAATACAATGAAAGTTAATTTATTTAAAATCATTCTTGATTAATCTTGCACCGTTTTGCATAAAAAAACCAACTATGATTATGAAATAATAATTATAGCTCTTTCGACAAAATGTGCATATTGTCCAAATGTTGTGATTTATTTGCCTGAAACTGGAAAAAGTAATAGTTTAATCTCAATAAAATAAATTTCCTGTTACCTTTCAACATTTTCCGGGAGAAAAACTAATTGTAATATGAGATAAATGTTATCCATTTCACGCATTATTTGCGTATTGTCCAAGTGATGTGCCTGTAGCTGGTAAAATGCAATTAAATTAAGTGTAATGAAGATCACTTTTGATTTAATTTGCACCATTTTCTGTGATGTATTATTTCTTGAGGTATTCACAGTCAGACCTTTTTGGTTAATTCAGTGTACTGAGCTGTTTTGGTTTGTTGTGTTCTTGTGGCTATAGTGTGTATATGTGTGTATTTGACTGTGTGTGTTTGGACCCCAGGAAGAATAGCTGTTGCTAATGCTAATGGGGATCCTAATGCTCTTGAAATCTCAAGACCTGAACATTTTAATGCAATGTAAAATCTACTTTACTGTACACATTATTACATTGTAGTGTGACATTTTTAGGTGTCAGTTGGATCACTTTCTGAATGTTCTCTATGAATGATCAGTCATCTTGCTATCTTCTTTGCAGGTGAAGGAGCTCCTGACATCGTTCGGGCCTCTCAAAGCGTTCAATCTGGTGAAGGACAGCGCCACATCGCTGTCTAAGGGTTACGCCTTTTGCGAATATGTCGATATCAGCGCTACTGATCAGGTAAGGATACGTTTCTATGTGTCGGGATTATAAAAAGCGGTGTTTTAAGGTGTGTGTTTTCTCTGTCAGGCAGTTGCTGGGCTCAATGGGATGCAACTGGGAGACAAAAAGCTGATCGTCCAAAGAGCGAGTGTGGGAGCTAAAAACGCAAATCCTGTGAGTCATTGAACTTTTTACCTTCTTTAGGCCCTGATTGAGATTAGATGGGCTGAATTAGGGTAATATACAATACTTATTATCAGAACAGTATATTACTATCACAGCATAGCCCAACCCTATATTCATTTACATTCCACTTTACTATACTTCAATTAAAACTGTTATGTAAAACCTCTCAGTATGTAATTCACATGTGGAAATTGCAAATATATAGACTACTTACTTGAATTGAAATACCAGAAAACATGCTATATTGTTTGTTTAGTGATATATAAAATGTGTTTGCGGCTCCTCCAGACCTCCATCATCGAGACCCCGGTGACGCTGCAGGTCCCCGGGCTGCAGAGGCTGCAGAACTCTGGCCTGCCCACGGAGGTGCTGTGCCTTCTCAACATGGTGATGCCTGAGGAGCTGGTGGACGACGACGACTACGAGGAGATCCTGGAAGACATCCGCGAAGAGTGCTGCAAGTACGGCAGCGTGCGCTCCATCGAGATCCCCAGACCAGTCGATGGGGTGGAGGTTCCTGGCTGTGGAAAGGTAATAGTTTAGACTTTACTACCTCTGAAACACTGATTGTTGTACCAGTTACGTTTATTTATTTTCACAAAGCCAGCACATAGATTTCTTCCTGCCTCATTGTGGTCTGGCAAATCACAGTATAGGTTATCTCCTTCAATCCGACAACTCAATGTCTTTGCTTTTAATTTACAAACGTATCCATATTTTTGTCATGTGATCCTAATGCATCAGAGCTCTGTTAAAGGGGTTCTTCTGTGTGTACAGTAATATTGTAATCATTAATAAATAAATAAATGCATTCAAAAATATCACTATGAAATGTATTAATATGGCTGTTAAATAAATCCCCAAAACAAAAGGGGCAATAATAAAAACTAAATAAAAATTCAAAGTATAATTTAAATTAGTCAAGATAGTTTAATAAAAACAAATATAAAAAATAAATATATTTTGAAAACAACAACATATATTTTATTGGAATTTTATTTAATAATGTTACATTTATTTCCCCTATTTATTTATCTATATCAGTTTTTTTTGGAATGAATAGGGCATGGTTTTCTCATAGATTCAGACCAAAGCAACAGTACTTAAGTGCTCATTTCCTTACTTATTTATTTCAGGTTTTAGGCATATTTATGTATTTCTTACCATTTTCTTGTACGTTTTACAGAGATTTATTATTTGTGGACACACCCACATGTTTAATGAACTCACCAAACATGTAAGGAAGCTCCTGATTTACACATATAAACTAAATCTCATCTTTCTCTCCAGATCTTTGTGGAGTATGTTTCTGCTGCAGACTGTCAGAAAGCCATGCAAGCCCTCACCGGCCGCAAGTTTGCCAACAGAGTGGTAGTTACCAAATACTACGATCCGGACATGTATCACAGACACGAGTTCTGAAAGCACAGGAGAGTCCTCCTGTCTGTTTGTGAAAGGAGAATTCTGTTCGGGCGGTTTCTTTACCGAAGAAAATACTTATTTTATTAGATCTTCTACTTAACAACTGGACTGCAGAGTGTATTTCTTCACCGAATATCTAACTCCTAGCTTTAGCTTCAACACCCATACAGAACTGAACTGAGTGAATTAAAAAAATACTGCAGTCTCTAGAGATGTCACGATGCCAGATATTTTGTAGTAGATAACAATACCAATGAAATTCCACAATTCTCAATACTAATATGTTACAAAAGTCTAAAACTAAATAAAAACATATGATTTACTTTAACATAAACTCCTTTATCCCCGTTTTCATACAGATTTTAAAAGTAACTCATAATTCCCTCTCTAATATATGTTTGATATTGCTGTAAAACTATATTTCTTCAATTTTTTCATCCAAATGAACATTTTACTTTTTTTGAACGCAACATAAACACCTTCATTGGACTCCTTTGTTTCCTTCCGTTACATAGTGACACATCTATGTATCACTGACACGCTTATATTGGCTAGCATACTATATGTCACATTTGACACATTGACACATCACCATGTGGTTGACCAATCAGAACAGCTGGCCATCTAACCAATCAGAGCAGACTGGGCTCTGGTTTCAGACAGAGGGTGAAAAGAGGTGCTGCAGCATAGACAGTATGAGAACAATAAAGAGCTTTTTGAACATTAAAGCATGGAGACATGTCCCAGTAGAGGCTCTAAATACAAATATGAAAAACAACATTTTGAAAGATCTTTTCTGAAAATTCCGATATGAGTTACCTTCGCTGATTTATATTATATACAGTGGGGCAAAAAAGTATTTAGTCAGCCACCAATTGTGCAAGTTCTCCCATTTAAAAAGATGAGAGAGGCCTGTAATTTTTATCATAGGTACACTTCAACTATGAGAGACAGAATGAGAAAAAAAAAATCCAGGAAATCACATTGTAGGATTTTTAATGAATTTATTTTCAAATGATTGTGGAAAATAAGTATTTGGTCAATAACAAAAGTTCATCTCAATACTTTGTTATATACCCTTTGTTGGCAATGACAGAGGTCAAACCTTTTCTGTAAGTCTTCACAAGGTTTCCACACACTGTTGCTGGTATTTTGGCCCATTCCTCCATGCAGATCTCCTCTAAAGCAGTGATGTTTTGGGGCTGTCGCTGGGCAACACAGACTTTCAACTCCCTCCAAAGATTTTCTATGGGGTTGAGATCTGGAGACTGGCTAGGCCACTCCAGGACCTTGAAATGCTTCTTACGAAGCCACTCCTTCGTTGCCCTGGCGGTGTGTTTGGGATC